>NW_026057578.1:65955239-66182079 GCF_023721935.1 Panthera uncia
ATCTGCTGTTCATTGAATTCATAAATAATACAGATTTTTGTTCTCTCTCATCTGATAACTTTAGAATGGAATTATGGGATGCAATAATTTTGTGAGTCCTACTTTTCTTCTAGGTTGGTGGACTTGTGCTTATATGGTCTAGGTTAAGTGGAAGAGGTCTATTTTCTAAAACTGGTGGCATTCTAATTTACTTAGGAGGGAATATTAAAATCCAAGTGGGAGCAAATAAATTTAAATTAAGGAATAATTATACTAGAATTTAAGTGTTTTCTCTAAAAGGGGACTTACTAAAGTTGTTTGAGAATAGTAATTGGAGAGTTGACTTTATATACTTTCCATTTAAAAGCTGAAGATGCGGGACATTGCTGGGCAGGCCCTGGCTTTTGTTCAAGATCTTGTGACGGCTCTACTGAACTTTCACACCTATACAGAACAGAGGATTCAGATTTTTCCTATTGATTCTGCCATTGACACTATATCTCCGTTGAATCAGAAGGTAAAGTTAATTCAGGATACCTTTCTTTGCCCTGAACAAGTAGGAGGACACGTTATCTTTTCAGACCACTACTGTGCATCAGCCAACTACCATGGAGGACATGGAAGAAAACTGTAAGTCACGGTCTTTACCCTCAAGATAAAATATGGCAAACATGGAGATTCTTAAGAAATTAAATAGTAGGGGGAAGTGTGGGTGGTAAGATCAGTAAGTGAAGTGAGGTCATCAAGGAGGGAAGATTGCTGTTGGTGGTAGTGTCTGGGAAAGCTTCTTTGGCGGTTTGAATGGGCTTTGAAAAATGAGCGGGAATTGAATAGAAGGAGAGAAATAGGATGGGTTTTTTTCCTCCAGAAGAGGATATAAGACATGAGCAAAGTCATGGAGTTAGAAGGCATAATGAAGTGTGTGTGGGGGGGTGGGGCGGAGGGAAGGGAGCAGTGAACAATCTGTTTTGGCAAGAGTGTCAAGTCTTTTAAGTGGAGGAATGGGAGGTCAGGTTGCACAGAGAAAAAACATGGCTCCAGACTCTAGAAGGCCCCTGGGCAGGCCAAGGCCCAGACTTTTTGCGTCGTATGTAGGATGGAGGACTTCAGTAGTTTTTTGACCGGGATGTGGCATAAAGAAAAGTGCATTTTGTTGGAAAAGTTAATTTGCTGGCATTTTTCTCTTTCCTTGTTTATACTCCCTGTGTAACTTTCTTCATTGGATATGTTTAAATTAAAGAAAAAAAATTTTTTTTAACGTTTATTTATTTTTGAGAGAGACTGAGACAGAGCGTGAGTGGGGCAGGGGCAGAGGGAGAGAGAGAGAGAGAGAGAGAGAGAGACAGAATCAGAAGAAGGCTCCAGACTCTGAGTTGTCAGCACAGAGCCTGATGTGGGGCTCAAACCCACGAACAGCAAGATCATGACCCGAGCCGAAGTCGGACGCTTAACCGACTGACCGCCCAGGTGCCCCTGGATATGTTTAAAAGCAAAAAAATATGTGTGGTATAGTTGACCCTTCTTGCTGGGGTATGGAGTGGGGGTGAGACTGCTTCTCTGTTTGATTTTTGGGGTATGTTCAGAGTGTGTGAAGTTTAAACAAGGAATAAGAAGAGGGCTAAGTGTTGTTCCCTTCAGTCCTTTTTTTGGGGCCTGGCAAATTTTGTTCCTTCCTTTCCTTTTTTCTCCCCAGCTGGTTCTTTTTTTTTTTTTTTTTTTTTTTTTTTTTTTTTTTTTTTTTTTTTTTTAATGCTTATTTATTTTGAGAAAGAGAGAGAAAATCCCAAGTAGTCTCCATGCTGTCAGCACAGAGCCTGCCACAGGGCTCAAACTCACAAACCATCAGATCATGGCCTGAGCAAATTTAAGAATTAGATGCATAACCACTTAACGAACTGAGCTACCCAAGCCTTCCCACCCCTCCCCGATTCCCTGCCCATCTAGTTCTAATGAAAGGATTTACGATAGTTTGCAGGACCACCTTTTACTGAAAAGGAAAAATAAATAGTGAGTGTATTAGTTAGGTATTGCTGTGTAATAAATTACACTAAAACTTAGTCATTTAAAACTACAAACATTTATTATCTCACACACTTTCTGTGGGTAAGGAATCAGGAGAAAATTAGCCTGGTGGGCTTTGGCTTATGATCTTTCATGAGGTCAGTCAAGAGTCAGCTGAGGCTGTATTCATCTAGAAACTTGCCTGGGGTGGGGGATTTGCTTCCCAGGTGGCTCACTCACCTGGCTGGTGAGTTAGTGCTGGTTGTTGGCGGGAAGCCTTGGTTTCTCAATGAGAACACCTCTCCACAGGGCTGCTTGAGTGTCCTTAGGACATAGCAGTTAACTTCCCCTAGAATGAGGGATCCAAGAGAGAGCAAAGTGGAAGCCACAATGCCTATTGTGACTTAGTGTGGGTACTGAGTATCATCACTTCTACCATATCATTTTGGTCACACAGACCAACCCTGAAACAATGTGCTAGGTAGGGCACTACACAAAGCCAAGAATGGCCAAGGCCGGGATCAGTGGGGCTAGCTTGAAGGCTGGCTCCCACAGGGAGGAAATTGAGGGATTTTGCTGTAGATGTGTGCTCTTAAGTGCCCCATAATGTGGTATTCTGAAATGAATCTGCCCCTCTTCCTACTTGGCTGATTCTTCTTCCTAGCTTGTTTTTCTGTACCATGCAGTGTTTCCAGGGATTGAATAATGTTTATGTCCATGGATCCTGTAAGTACCTATTAGTGTAGCAAAAGCCTGGATTCTGAAGCCAGACTACTGGGGTCCCAGCCCAGTTCTGCCACTTTCTGTTTTCTCTTGGGCAATTTATTTAACCTCTCTGTGCTTCATTTTCCTGATCTTTAAAACTGAGGATAGAGTACATACCTCATAGGTATATATGTTTGAGGATTAAGTGGATAATACGTGCAGAGTACTAAGAATAGTGCCTGGGACGTAGTATGCACTCACTAACGGTTAGTTCTTGTTATCATTATGTCTTACACATAGGAAGCCCTCAGGAGATGCTTGATTTTCATCAGTTTTGATCTGACGCCATATATCTACTGAAGTTCATAAAGAATTAAACTTTGGGTCTTTGAAATATGCTCTTCAGTTTCACTGTGGGAAAAAGCTTTCAGATGACTTGGGTAGGGAAATAGTACTGCAGCATTTTAATGTGGTTATATTTTCTTTTACACTTCTATAATATCAAAAAATATATTTTACTCATTACCAGTTCTTTGTGCGTTATTGGAATTTTATTTTAGCTTGTTGCCGTATTAAGCCCACACAGGGAGAGTCACATTTGTTAGTCTTAACTTCCTGAAGCACTTCATTAACTTTGAAGAATTCATGTATTTCTCAATATCTTACTTTTGGTGTTTTGGCCTGTGAAAGGTTCTATGTGGTTTCCCTAATAAGTCTGTATTATTGAAGGGGATTCAGAAACCACTTGTTAAAAGATGACCAGAGTGTTTAGACTTGTTCATAGAATCATAAAGTAGACATTTAGATGTGTAAGCCTAATGTTCAACTTCACAGGTCTAGAGATTGAAGTCCAGAAAGACTGAGATGCCCAGAGCCATGTATCTATAGTTTGAGGTGTGGCCAGTTGAATCACATTTCTGCATAGTGAGATCTTACATTTCTATACTTAGAAATCAACATTTGAACCATTATACAATATTCATTATACAGTAATTGAGATATTTTGTAGGTGAAAATTAACCTTTTTGCTTTTAAGTTGTCTAAATGCCTGTAGGATGTTTTTCTGAATTGATTCTTCATACTGAATTGTTCTTAAACACTAAACATCAGTGATGGTAATGAAAGTTTTTATATCCTCATGTTGGTGAGAATTGTATTTCTGGACTTTGTTAACTCTGAACATTGTCCACAGTACAAATAAAAATCTGTCCTTAATAGACTTGTTTTTTAAAAAAGGTACAGGGGCACCTAGGTGGCTCAGTTGGTTAAGCGTCTGACTTTGGCTCAGGTCATGATCTCACTGCTTGTGAGTTAGAGCCCCACATTGGGCTCTGTGCTGACAGCTCAGAACCTGGAGCCTGCTTCGAATTCCGTGTCTCCCTCTCTCTCTCTGCCCCTCCCTTGTACGTGCTCTCTCTCTCTCTCAAAATAAATAAACATTAAAATTTTTTTTTAAAGAATGAGATACATAACCTAAAAACCTTTCATACAGTTTTGATTTTCTTTTCTTTTTTTTAACGGAGACCCCTGTAGAGAAGCAGGTGTTTGGGGAAGGCCTGTTGGTGCTGGTTGTGATGCAGTGTCCCCTCCCCATTTCCACCCATGCCTGGTTGTTAATTATGTCCCCCAGGCCCCCTTTCAAGTTCCTCCTTTTGGAATGAGATGGGGACTTGGGGATTGTATTTGGAACTATTAGAGGGGAGTATATCTGTTTTGTAAAAGCCAAATTTCCCAGAAAAATTTCCCAAAAAAAGTTTATTGCAACTCAGTTGAGTCCATTTACAAATCTGTTGGTATTTGTTATTTTCCAGTGATGTAACTCCCAATTCTTTCCCTTCTGTATTTAGTTCTCACAGTACCTTCATGAAAATGCATCCTACGTCCGCCCTCTTGAGGAAGGAATGCTTCATTTATTTGAAAGTATTACTGAGGATACTGTGACTGTCCTGGTAATTTTCTTCTGTGTTTCACTTCTGGAAGTGGAGGCTCTCTTTGTCAAATAACACTATTAACCATGAAATTATTTTTCTCTTCCAGGAGACTACTGTGAAATTGAAAACTTTTTCAGAGCACTTAACCTCTTACATATGTTTTCTTAGGAAGATTCTTCCTTATCAGTTAAAAAGGTACTTAGTCCTTGAGGGCAAGGAATTTGGGGAATTGTGGGGTGTCACCTGACCTGTGCTGGAATTAATAAAATAGAGACAGGTATCTCTTGTGATCTGCCTGATCTTTCTGCACCATGGCCAATTTGGACTTTTACGAAAAAGGAAAATACGGCTTGAGCAGCATAAACTTATATTTAAGAAAATTTGATTGTTGTGCATCTGTTAGGGTTTTTTGAATAGTTCTGTACTGTGGTTACTGCTATAACCACATAACAGTATGAATCCATGTTTTCAGTGATTGTGAATCACACATTTATTGAAATAATTTCAGTTTTATCTTTTTGCTGTAAACAAAACCCCCATTTAGATGGGGGTTATAATAGTTAGCTTCTACGATTGGATCTGTAATCATTAGGTTTCTTCAAAGTGGTATTTTCTTGTTTTTATTATTGGTGATGTTTATAAGTTACAAACTAAAAACTTTGTGTATGTGCTCCACCCCTCGTAGAAGATGTCATTTTGTAACCTTAAGTATTCTTTGTTAAGTATTTCTGGAAGGGAAAGCGAAAATAATCTCCGTAACTGGAAATTTGATATTGCTTGTACATTTTGATATTTTTGGTCTAAAACTACCAAGACCTCCATCTAAATCTTTTCATCCTAAGATTTAGCCTTAAAAAAAAAGAATACAACTGGAACACAAAAGAAACAAGAACATAGATGTGTTATAATATATTGTAGAATAAACTTTAGAAAATATGTAGATAACTCATATGTAAGTAACTCACTTAGAGATTTTGAAAATATACAAATAATTATGGTTCATAAATCCTTATAAAACTAAAGTAGTAGGTTTTACCTTTTTAAAAATGTATACTTTCATTATTTGGAACATTTAATATGTGTTAAAAGCCATTTTATTTCCTAATTAAATGTTATTTAATTCTTAATTAAAAGTTATTTCAGTAACCAAATTTTATGATTTGTTATATGATAGAATTTTAGGAATCAAGGAGTTAGGACTTGAATAATTATGAATTACAGTTTCATTCACATTCTTACATCTTACGGTTCAGTGTAGTTAAAGTTTTTTGAAAATTGATTCTAGAAGTTTAACACTAAATTGAATATACCTTATTGATCTGGCTTATGTTTAAGAGGAATCTGAGAACCACTGCAAAAGTGGTATTTACTACTTGAAACACTTAGGCATTTTTATTTTACCTTAATTAATTTTTTCACTATTGAGTTTTTAGAAACATTGGATAAGACCTTTCTTGACCTTAGATTCCTATTTTTGGAATGTTGTTCCCTACCCCATCATATATTTATGTTTTTAGGCAACTTTTCATCATTGGTTTCAAAACCACTTTAATTGACAAAATGGCAGGTTTTTTAGTTGTAAACGGGCTTAGTATTAAATGAAGCTGTCTGCTATAAAGTAGAAAAAGAGACATGGCAAGGTCTAGGAGGGAGATAGGATTATTTTTCCTGTGATAATAACTCTTCTAGCTTTATATAAAAAGCATTTTGCTTGATTACCTGCACATTTTATTTTTAAAATTTTTTTAATGTTTATTTATTTTTGAGAGACAGAGACAGAGCACAAACAGGGGAGGGATTACCTGCACATTTTTAATAAATACTGTTAAGAATCCACCTGTTTTTTTAACCTTACAAATACATATACTATAAAGGTTTCTTAATGATTGACTCTGTCTGCTGGGTCCTGTTCAGTTCTCTTTAGGAAGTCAGTCTATGAGATATTTTTCTCCTCAAAATATTTTTGTATTCTTTTTCTTCTCTTTTCTTTTCTTTCTTTTCTTCTCTTTTCTTTTTCCTTCCTTTCCCTTCCTTTTCCTTTTCCTTTTCCTTTTCCTTTTCCTTTCAGCTCTGTGCCCGGTGTGGGGCTTGAACTCATGACCCCAAGATCAAGAATCGCATGCTCTATCACCTGAGCCAGCCAGGCACCCCTCCTCAAAATATTTTTTTCCTCAAAATATTTTTAAGAGAAATAATTTTGTGCTGTTCTCAGAATGGAAAGACAATGGACACCTGCCTTTCTTTTTTTTTTTATTTCCCATTTAGTCCTCTGTTACTCCTTTGACATTTGCAGCCAACAGGTATGTGTATTATGGTTTAAAAAATGGAAACTTACAAATGAGATAATTTTTTTTTCTTTTTTGTAAAGTTTTCTCTTTGGATCTAGTTGTTTGAGAATTGAGAGGATTTATTGTAGCTATTTGAAAATCGTTAGGATGCTCACTTTTGAAAAATCTGCTCATTCCTAGTTTAGAAGAAGAATGTGAATCTTCTCTTTGCACATCTGCGTTGAGAGCCAGGAATCTAGAGCTGTCTCAGGACATGAGAAAAATGACAGCTGTGTTTGAGAAGCTGCAGACTTACGTCGGTCTTCTCGCTTTGCCAAGTATGTTTGTTTGTTGCTCATGGTTCAACCTGAAGAACTGAGAGTACAAGAAGCTGGAGAAGGAGATGTTTAGTTTGTTTGAGCAGGAAGAATGCAGGATCTAGAGTCAGAAAAACTTGAACTCAAGTCCGCCAGCCCCTTACACGTTTATGGTCTTGGGCAACTTGCTTTATCTCTCTGTACCTGTCTTCCCATTTAAAAATGGAGGTAAAATGATTTTTAAGTTAAATTAAGAATGTACAGAATCAGGCATTGAAGACATGCATTAAATATTAATTTCCTTTCTCACCATCTTCTTTTTAAAAAAAAAAATTTTTTTTTTAATGTTTGTTTATTTTTGAGAGACTGAGAGAGAGCACGGGCAGGGGAGGGACAGAGAGAGAGGGAGACACAGAATCCAAAACAGGCTCCAGACTCTGAGCTGTCAGTACAGAGCCTGATGCGGGGCTCAAACCCATGAACCATGAGATCATGACCTGAGCCGAAGTCGGACACCCAACTGCCTGAGCCACCCAGGCACCCCTCACAATCCTCTTTTTTAAATGCAGAGGGGCAAAGCATAAGAATTTGTAGCAACTTCCCAACAAGTAGAATAGGAGGGGGGGAGGTTTAGAAGTAAAAATATCATTTGTTTCCCTTTCGTCTAATTTGAGGAGAATATTTTCAGGTAATTGAATGGATCTCAGTTTAAGCGATGTTTTAAGAATGACATGATTTTTCTGGAACTGTGATTTTTTTTTTTTTTTGTAACAGCTTTATGTGATATAATTTACATACTATACAGTTTACCCATTTAAAGTATAACATTCAGTGGTTTTTAGTATATTCACAAATATATGCACCATCATATATCAAAGTTAATTTTAAAATATTTTCATCACTTGAAGCAGAAACCCTGTATACTTTAGCTATCACCTTCTTTTTCCCCTGTTCCACCCCTCCTTGGCTTTAAGCAACTACTAACGTACTTTCTGCTCATAAGTTTGCCTATTCTGAACACTTTGTATAAACAGAATCATGTAACATGGTTTTTTGTGACTGCTTTTTTTTCACTCAGCATAATGTTCTCAAGATTCACCCAACAGGAAGCATGTATCAATAATCCATTCCTTTTTATTACAGAGTACCCTCCCATTGTAGAGATATACCACATTTTATTTACCTATCAGTTGATGCTTTCTATTGTTTTCCACCTTTTGGCTGTTATGAATAGTGATGCTATAGATATTTGTGAACAGTGTTTGAGTGGACTAGCTTTCATTTCTGTTGGGTATATACCTAGGAGTGGAATTGCTGGGTCATATGGTAACAACTATACTTAACTGTTGGAAGAACTGCCACACTGTTTTGCAAGGTGGCTTCCCACCAGCAGGGTTCTGATTTCTCCACATCCTCACCAATACTTGTTATTATCTGGCTTTTTGATTTTAGCCATCCTAGTGTTATTATTCAACTTTCTGAGGTGGTGTCTCATTGCTCTTTTGATTTGTATTTCCCTGATGTCTAATGAGGTCAAGCATCTTTTCATGTCCTTATTGGCCATTTGTGTGTCTTCTTTGGAAATAGATTTATTCAGATCTTTTCTCCATTTTTCAATTAGGTTGTCTTTTTATTATTGAGTTGTAAGTGTTATTTTATTTTTATTTTTTTTATAAAAAATTTTTTTTTAATTATTTTTTTTTTTGAGAGAGAGAGAGCTAGAGAGAGAGCAAGCATGAGCTGGGGAGAGGCAGAGAAGAAGACACAGAATCTGAAGCAGGCTCCAGGCTCTAAACTGTCAGCACGGGGCTTGAACTCATGAACTGTGAGATCATGATCTGAGCTGAAGTTGGACGCTTAACTGACTGAGCCACCCAGGAGTCCTGTTTTTAAAATTTTTTTTTCAATGTTCATTAATTTTTGAAAGAGAGACAGAACATGAATATGGGAGGGGCAGAGAGAGAGGGAGACATAGAATCTGAAGCAAGCTCCAGGCTGAGCTGTCAGCTTAGAGTCCGACGTGGGGCTCAAACCCATAAGCCAAGAGATCATGACCTGAGCCAAAGTCAGATGCGTAATTGACGGAGCCACCCAGGTACCCCTGTGAGTGTACTTTATATACTCTAGATACAAATCCCTTTTTGGATATATGATTGGCAATATTTTCTTCCATTTTGTGGGTTATCTTTTCACTTTTTGATGGTGTCCATTGAAGCACAAAAGTTTTTTAATTTACATGAAATCAATTTATTTTTATTTTATTGTTTGTGCTTTTGGTGTCTAAGAATCCATGGTCAAATATGAGGTCATAAAGACTTACCCCTATGTTTTCTTCTAAGAATTTTATAGTTTTAGCTTTCATGTTTAGGTCCTTGATCTATTTTGAGTTAACTTTTTTATCTGGTGTGAGGTGTATATCTAGTTGTCTCAGCGCCATTTATTGAAAAGACTTTTTTCCTTATTGAATGACCTTGGCACACTTGTTAAGAATCAGTTGATCATAGGTTTATGGATTTAATTCTAGACTCTCAGGTTTATTCCATTAATCTATATATGTGTCAGTCCTATGCCAATACTATACTGTCTTGATGACTGTTGCTTTTGGGTAAGTTTTGAGATCAGGAAGTGAGAGTCCTCCTAGTTTGTTCTTTGTCAAGATTATTTGAGTATTCTTTCTTTTTTTTATGTTTATTGATTTATTTTGAGAGAGAGGGAGGGAGAGAAAAAGAGAGAATGTGAGTGAGAGTGAAGGAGGAGCAGAGGGAGAGAGAGGGAGAGAATCCCAAGCAGGCTCTGCACTGTCAACATGGAGCCCAACACAGGTTTTGAACCCACAAACCATGGGATCATGACCTGAGCTGAAACGAAAGAGCTGGAGGAACGACTGAGCCACCCAGGGACATCTGTTTGACTATTCTTGTTCCCTTGTAATTTCATGTAAATTTTAGAATCAGCTTGTCAGTTTCTACAAAGAAGTTAGCTGGGATTCTGACAGGGATTGCACTGAATCTGTAGATCAGTCTGGGGAGTTTGTCTCCCCAAAATACGTGAAATTCTACTCTGGTATCTGTGTATACAACTTTATTTGGAAATAGGATCTCTGCAGATGTAATCAAGGTAAGATGAGGTCTTACTAGTTTAGGGAGAGCCCTGTCAGTCCAATGACTACCATCCTTATAAGGAGAGATTTGGAGACATATAGAGACACAGGAGAGACTCAGGGAGGCCATATGAAGACCAAGGCAGGGATTGGAGTTAATCCTGCCATAAGTCAAGGAACATGTGGGCCAACAGAAGCTGGGAGAGGCAAGGAACTATTCTCTGGAGCCTTCAGAGGAAGTGTGGCCCTGTTAGCACAGCTTTGATTTCAGACTTCTGGCTTCCAGAACTGTAAGAGAGCTGTTTTCTGTGGTTTTAAACCACTCCCTTTGTAGCACTTTGTCACGGCAGCCCTAGGAAACTCACACAGGGAGTATTGCCATCTTAATAATGTTAAGTTTTCTGGTTCATGAACATGCTGTATTTTTGCATCTAGACAGACCTTCTTTAATTTTATTTTGTAGTTTTTCAGAGTAATCACCCTGATGTTGTTTCTCAGGGGGTTTAGCCATGGGCAGGCCCACAGTCGCCCTGGGTAACAGTGGTTTTGTCAGGGCCCTTTCCCAGTTTTGTTCCTTCTTTTTTTTTTTTTTTTTTTAATGTTTCTTTAATGTTTAATTTGGAGAGAGAGAGAGAGAGGAGGAGGAGCAGAGAGAGAGGAAGGTGCAGAATCATAATCAGGCTCCAAGCTCTGAGCTGTCCACACAGAGCCCAACGTGGGGCTCGAGCTCACAAACTGTGAGATCATGACCTGAGCCAAAGCCGGATGCCCAACCGACTGAGCCACCCAGGCGCCCCTGTTCCTTCTTTTTTTAAAAGTTTATTTTGAGAGAGAGAGAGAGAGAGAGAGAGCGCGAGCACTAGTGGGGGAGGAGCGGAGAGAAGGTGAGAGAGAGAATCCTAAGCAGACTGTGCACTATTGGCATGGAGTGCGATGTGGGGTTCCAGCACAGGGACCATGAGATCATGAACTGAGCCCATATCAGGAGTCTGATGGTTAGCCCACTGAGCCACCCAGGCACCCCTCCTGTTTTGTTTCTTTTTTTTTTTTTTTTTTTTTCCTGTTTTGTTTCTTAATCACATGGAGATTAAACTCCACTGATTGCTGACTGGCTGCTGTCTTGTTTTCAACAATGCCTTTGGGGCATAAATTGCTTCACAGATGATCCAGTTAAATTTGGGCTTTTTTTTTCTTTTAAGTTTATTTTGTGTGTGTGTGTGTGTGTGTGTGTGTGTGTGTGTGAGAGAGAGAGAGAGAGAGAGAGAGAGAGAGAGCGCACACGCATGAGAGCATCTGCACCTGTGCGCACGGAAGGGGCAGAGAGAGAGGTAGGGAGAATCCCAAGCAGGCTCCATGCTGTGAGCTCAGAGGGCCTGTGGAACTGCTAATGCTGTCATGCCAGAAGTGGAGCTCTGATATTTGAATAATGATGTTTTTAGTGATGTTCAACTAATAATCATGTATAGGGAAAGGAGAAATTGAGAAATATGTCCTGAAGTTACAAGGTGAAAATTCAACTTTTATTTTAAGAAGAATCATAAAATATGTAATCCTACTTAATGTAATTTTGGTTCTTAACCACTAAAAATATTTGTGGATGTGGGTAATGCAAATGAGTTGGATGTATATCTATCATTCTTCTATCTGAATGTGTTTGCAAAGACTTCAGGAGCCATTATTTCCAACATATCACAAGCCATGTTTATTTTCTCTCTTCCCAAGAGTAGAGGAAGCAGGTGAGCTCTCAGGTTTTTAGGCAAAGTCTTCTGGGAAAATGCTTAGGCTTGTGATTTTGGTTTCCTAGGTACAGAGCCAGATGGACTCCTTCGGACGAACTATAGTTCTGTCTTAACAAATGTTGGTGCTGCTCTGCATGGATTTCATGATGTCATGAAAGGTGAGGTTTGGAAAGAACATAAATAAGCTGAAAACCTTCATCTCATTTTCTCAGATCTGCCCAAATGAGATTAAACCAATATCACCAAGGCTAATAGACCCCAGAAAAAGGCTTAGTAGCATTTGGCTTATGTTGAAGTGCGCAGCTCACTGCCTTCTGTTTTTTCCATCTGCTTCATTTCAGAAGGTAAACACAGTGCTGAAGAGAAACCCTTGTGCACAATACTTTGGCCAAAAATACATTGCACTGATTTAAGGCAGGTGTGTGAATTTTATCAAGCCAGACATGCTATTCAGAGGCATTTAGCAAAATACTTTGCACTTGTTAGAGCCCAAGCATGAAGGAGTTGAGGAATCCAGGGTTTAAAGTCCCAAGAAAGAATGTACCCACTTTCCACCATCCTGTGCATTTTTAAGTTTAAAGTGCCCATTTTAATTCCCTCCTCTCTCTCTCCCTCTCTGTCTCTGCCCGTCACTCACTTGCACCCACTCTTTCTCTCTCAAAAAAATAAAATGAAATAAAGTACCCATTTTAAGGCCTGTTTTGTTCAGGGGAGACTTAAGGAGTGGAGGTCTGGTTTTAAGCTTTGATTAGTTTTGAATTGCTATGTACAAAGAATATAGTCGGCTGAAGGACATTTCATATGCTTCTTAGCTAACTGTGATCCTGAGTCGACTTTTCAGTCTGTGGGTCTGCATGGCTTGTAGGTTTTTTTCTTCTTTTCCTTTTGAAGAGAGTTGGGGTAGGAGAAGGAGGAAAGGGCAGAAGCAATTATTGGAAATAGCCCAGATTAATAATAGCCTAGATTATTCATTGTGGTACTTAGGTAACAATTAGGGACCAATTACTAGTTTCACAGAAAATAATTTTAAAACCTTAAGACTGTTGGAAAGCATGTACAAGATGGGTGTATTCAGGCCCTCTAGTAGGTTGGCATGTAACCTCCAGCACTGGGAATCATTCAGTCTTAGTGTCAGCAGTATTAGCTAGCACTGTCTTACCTTTCAGTATGGAGAATATACCTTTCTGTGGCTCGTCTCCAATTATAAGGAATTTAAAAAAATCACTGTACTTCTAGGGCTAGCCGTGGCTGTAGGAATCACAGCTTGAATAGACAGTCTTGGTGGCAGTTGACAAGAGTCAGCCCAAACCCAGCAGAACTAGTCTGCTGTGTAGAGGACCTAAGGGCATGGTGCCTTTTTCCTGTGCAGCTTTTGGTTTGGGAAGTTAAAACCTAGCTATGGTCCTCTCTTCCAGGACTTTAATTAACCCAGAGCTAGACCATTGAAACCATAGGTAGCTGTTGCTACAGTTTTTGGTTTTAGTTTCTAAATTTTGCTATGCTGATATTATTATTTGTTCTTGCTAGCAGTTTCTCCAGCATTCCTATAAAGAATGGGTGAGAGCAGTGGAGGGTAGCTATCCAATAAGAGGGGTCTTAAAGCTTCCTTTACATTAAAAAAAAAATCTCGATTTTATTTATATTTCTATTTTAATTAATCTATAATATGCAGAGTTTTATACAGATGCTTTCTTTTTTTAAGATTTTTTTTTTTTAAGTAATCTCTGGACCCAGCATGGGGATCCAACCTACAACCCCGAGATCAAGATTCACATGCTCCATCAACTGAGCCAGCCAGACACCCCTATTCAGATGCTTTTATTCAAACATTACATAAGATTAAGACACCAAGTGGTCCAAATCTAAGAATGTTACTGTTTGTTATTTGGGACCCAAGCTAATGGAACTTATGGGAGGATCAGAGGCACCCCCCCCCCCGCCCCCCCCGAACCCCCTTAGTTCCTCCACTTGTTTCTGTCCTTGAAAACATAACGTAAAGAGAGAATATTGGGAAATATGAAGGGTGGTTGGCAAGATTATGGGGTCCTGTTACTAGGTTTACAGTTTAAATCTGTCTTTTTACTTAACTTGTAAGACTGGTGGGTATCTCTCATGGAAACTCAGAGTGAATATCAACTGACATTAACAGAAGAAGCTTTATGTTTCAGAGAACTCTCATTTCAAGCCTCTTCCCTTCCTGCTTTGCCCTGAATAATTGCTTGATCTAAGTTAGAAGGCAGGCAGGTGTCATTGTAAAAAGAGAGCTAGAGATATATTAAAATGTCTGTCCTACATGGATTTAAAATAGGAGTGAATTAATCTTTTAACAAGTGAATTCTGAGGGAGAATTGTTATTTTTTTAAAGTTTATTTTTTTTTTGAGAGAGAGAGCGTGAGCACAAAAGGGGAGGGAGGGTAGAGAGAATCTCAAGCAGGCTTTGCACTATTAGCTCAGAGCCTGATGTGGGGCTTGAACTCATGAATTGTGAGATCATGACCTGAGCTGAAATCAAGAGTTGGATGCTTAACTGATTGAGCTACCTAGGCTCCCTGAGAATTGTTGATTTTTAGTCTCAGGTCTAAAGCAGGTAGACTCATAGGAAACATAAGAGAAAAACAAATCTCTGGGCTTAGGTTGTATGATTTCTTTGTTCTTTTTGGATTTAAAATTTAATGTCAAGGAACACCCTAAATAATTGAAATATTTCGACTTGATAAAGAGTACACAATTTGATTAGGAGAATTACTGTTGTCAAACTGCAGTGGCACAGGTCCAGTAGAAGCCATGTAAGTATTCATAGTATTATATGACTTTCATTAAGTATCTCAGTCACCTGCTGATCACCTAAGATTACTGCCAGCCAAGTTGTATCATAGTTTTGTGTACTTCTAGCAAAATTGCAACCAAACCTTTCTGTGGTGTGTAGAGAGAAAATGTCTGTGTTAGGGGCTAGCAAGTTCAGTATATAAGAGTGTTCAGTGTTCAAATCAAAAAAATTTTTTTAATGTTTATTTTAGAGAGAGAGAGCGCGCGTGCATGTGAGTCAGTGGGGGGAGGGGCAGAGAGAGAGGGAGACACAGAATCTGAAGCAGGCTCCAGGTTCCAAGCTCTCAGTACAGAGCCCAGTGCGGGGCTCGAACTTATGAACTGTGAGATCATGACCTGAGCTGAAGTTAATGCCCAACTGACTAAGCCACCTAGGTGCCCCCAGTCGAATTTTTATTCACTTGGGTATCTTATGAATATATAGAGGATAATCATTTATTTTTGAAAACGTAAATATAATAGTAATATACTAATTAGTTGATTCTTTTGCTGTGGCAACTGTAATGTAAGGTGTTAACAACAGGGAAAACTGGCTAAAAGGTATACAGAAAAGTCTCTGTAACTTTTCTGTGACTCTAAAACTAAAAGTTTACATATATGTGCGTATATGTATATTAAATATATAACTAAAACAATTCCCCAGTTTAAAAATTTTAGTAAAAATAATTCTATTCATAAAACAGTGATTTTGTGTTAAAATACCATGATCATGTCAGGTTAAATCTCAAAAACCATTTCTTTCTAGTCTTATTTCTTTTTAATTATCCATAACCTAGAATTAACTAGACTTCTTGATTCTGAATAAATGCAGTTCTCTGCATACACACCCATTATAAAAATTCTCATATTTTGTGATTATTTTTAGCTTTGTTGGTAGGGATAATTAGTGCTGTTGTACCTGAAGTATTCTAAAAAATTCAGAGGAGAATGAATTGTAAACACTTTATTATTTAAAAATATAATTACCCTTCCTTATAAATCAGTGTTGTCTTAAGATTCTCCCATTATCCCTTATTTCCAGGACAAAATCATTCTTTCTCAGAGACCCAGAAAACCCCAACCTTAAGTCATTTGGCCGGTTTCACCTACTGCAATTTCTCCTCATGTTTTTTATATTTAAGTCTCTCCTGTGCTTTTCTAACCAAAGGCCTTTGTTGTAATATTCTGGGACTGGAAGCAGTAGCACGTGAAGCCATACACTGGAGGATTCAGTCCCAGTTTGGCTGTGACGATCCTTGTCAGTGTTTGTTAGGGTGTGTACCGGCAGACTGACTAAGGCCAGTAAGGATTGCAGGAGATCGTGTTGGTCATTCTCTTCCAGCTTCATGGTTAGCTTATATAAGTACAAGATGAATTCTCATTTGTGCCTGCCAGACTATTAAAACAGCGTTTTTAACTGGTAAATACTGGTCAGGGTCATTTACTCAACACTAGAATAAGAGCAAACACTCGAAAGAGGGAGAATCAGACCCGTAAGCTGGTGACTATAATAGAGACATCAGGATGGTGTTAAGAGACCCTCACTTGGCTCTATTCTTTCCACATGGATTTGTGACCTAATTGATACTCAGGACAATCCCGATATATTTGGGACCATTTTTTGGTCAAATTTACTGTGTAAATCTCTAAAAGCAGATATGAGAGTAGTGAACGGGCTGGTTATCTGTATGCAACTTGTGTATGGATGGTAATAGTTTTCATTTGATTGCTTTTATAGATATTTCTAAACATTACAATCAGAAAGCTACAATAGAGCATGAACTTCCAACAGCAACACAGAAGCTCATTACAACTAATGACTGTATCCTGTCCTCAGTAGTAGCATTAACAAATGGAGCAGGAAAGGTAAGTTTTCTCTGGTTTATATTGACATTAAATTTAATTCTTAAGTAAGCTCCTTTTTTTTTCCTTCCTTAAATGACATAGGAAAATTAATCTGTAAAAGAAGTTTGGAATATCAGACTTTTTTGTAAAATAAAGTTGTCTCCCTTTTCCTTCTCACTGCCCAATATTTAAAGCAATAGGAGAGTGACTGTTTAGCATTCGTGATGAGTAAGTAGATCACTCACAGTTTATTTTTTAGTGAGATATTTGATGATCAGTATACATCTTTGTATATATCAAATGTCTGCTGTATAGAAATTGGGAAATTACATAAAAAGAAAAAAGAACCAATAAAACCTTCATTAATATTTTGGTTTTTTCCTTCCTGGTTTTTTGTTTTTTGATAACACTTGTCCTAATGCTACCTCTGTGGTTTTGTTTCTTAACAAGAACTTTTAAGGTGACTTTGAACATATGTCTTTTCATTGAACCATTAATATTAGATAATAATTATTTGGGTCATTAAGCACTTAATTATTATGATAAACTGGCCAAAATGCATTTTCTCTAAAAATTCTGTCTTGGATATTCTGGCTTCAGCAGCTGTCACATTGTCAGTATGTGTTCATGTGGCTGTCATCAGCACCTTTACTGATTCATATTTCTCTGGGAACTACCCATATATGTGTAACCAAAAGGACTGTATTCAGAACTATCTTAGCCCATTTATTTCTGTGGATGCAACCTAATTTCTCAAGGAAATGTTAATTTCTACCTGTGTTTATATACCATTATTTTTCTGACAGGTTGCCCGTAACAGGAACACATTTTTTTCAGGTAATTAAGTTAACCAGAAGTGATCACCGATCATATTACATATTCAGTGTCCTCTTTCTCATCTTTCCCCGACTCAGACTGGTCTTTGTGACACTTTGCAGTGCTTGGGGCCATAATTAGAGGGTGTTATCTTTGGGTTCTGTCAGCGCACAGATCTGTGCCTCCAGGGTTCCTCAGCCAGAAGACCATCCCAGCTGTACCCTCTTGATTGCTTGCATCTACAGGCATGCTGAAGCTTTCTGAAGATAATTCTGACCTTGATTTAATTAAGAAAACTTCTGGAAGAAGAGAATGTTAGCACTTTAGAGGCGTTTCTGCAGTTTCTAACTTTTATGAAAATTCTGAAATATTAAATACCTTTATATAAGCTAATTTTAGATTTGCTTTACCTGAAACCTTAAAATGTCTCAAGGGAAGGTATCTGATTGTGAAAAATTGTGCAATTTTTATAAGTTTTTTTTTAAAGTTTATTTATTCTGAGAGAGAGAGAGGGAAAGAGAGAGACAGAGGGGGAGGGAGAGAGAGCGATAGAGGATCCCAAGCAGGCCCCGCACTGTCAGTGTAGAGCCCGACGCAGGGCATGAATTAAAAAACCACGAGATCATGACCTGAGCCAAAATCAAGAGTCAGACGCTTAACCAACTGAGCCACCCAGGCACCCCTAAAAATGGTTTTTAACTGAAGTAAGTATCTGAACTAATGTTAGTTGGTGGCAGCTTAATATCTAGCTAATGTGATTTGATTAAACTAAATTTTATGGTATATAATTTTTAAAAGCCCAGTAGGAAAATGTAACATATGCATATTGAAGAACATTTAGAAAATGTACAAATACTAGAAAGAGGAAAGAATGTAAACCTCACCATGTATTGCTATGACCTAAAATGCAAATCCTGGGTATATGATTATCCATGTCATTTACAAGGAATATAAAGCTCAAGACTTTTAGAATCCTTTATTTTCTTGAATACTACCTAGTGTAGAATTTCATTTGACATAGTAAAATACTAATGAAAAATAAAAACTTTCAGACCATTAGTGATTGCTTGCTTACTTTCTGGCCAATTTTTGCCAAGGTGTAGGATACTTTGTTCCATAAGTCACTTCTTATTTATCAAAATAGGATATTCTTTAATGTATGCAGCACTTTAATTTTTTTGGCTAATAACCTTCTCAGACATTTTTATTTATATCACCATTTCATACAACACTATAAATTCAAAGTCATGGCTCAGTCATGGGTCTTTGTGCCTGCTTACACAGATTTAGTCTTTATTATATTTGTAGATCATAAATTGAGATTTACAGAATTAAATTTAAGTAGAGTTATCATATTCAAGATGCTGTGTCCTGTCTCATGTTGGAATTGGAAACATTCAAAGTTAAAATACAAATGGAATATATAAATCCAAACATGCATATTTTGAGACTAGTGGCAGAAATTAATGAGGTAAATGGCCCATGAACATCATCCCCAGAATAAACCCGAATTCAGTCTTGGTTTTCAGAAAGAATAGAAATTGTCGAGGTTAAGACATGTCAGAAGTCTGGTCTCAATCTTTATACTGGTATTGTCTTTCTATTACAAATCATTGGCCTAGGAATTCTTCCCAAGTAAATAAATGTAGGCTTTTGGCAGGTGTTGAAATTTCATTTCCATGCCGGCACCTTTAACTTTGCTTCGAAAACTATTAGGTCTATATTTTAGATACATGATTGGAAAACAAAATCTATTTTCTTGTCACACTTGATTTAGATTGCATCTTTCTTCAACAACAATGTGGACTACTTCATTGCTTCTCTGAGCTACGGGCCTAAGGCAGCGAGTGGCTTCATTAGTCCTCTTTCAGCTGAGTGCATGCTGCAATACAAGAAAAAAGCTGCCGCCTATATGAAGGCTCTGAGAAAGGTTTGTGAGCTCCTGTTAAATTAACCTCAGAGGAAAAATCAGGAATCATTCCAGAGAAGGGCAAGAGTTTTTCCACATTTCGTTTTGTTTAGATTTTACACAGTTGGGGGCACAGGTGGTTGGTGAGTATTGGGGGAGGTCTTTGGGGAGGAGAAGGTGACAGAGACCCAAACCTCAATTAATGTGTGATCTATGCATAGGCCATGTTGAACTCATGTCCCCAAGTGTCTAGAATGAGGCAGCCAGGCAGCCAATAAATATCAAACTTCAGAAATCTCAAACTTGTAGAAATAGAAAAAAATTGAAATACATTTATAATTTTTTCCTGAATATAAGAATACAAGGTCATTGCAAGCAGAAATCAGAAGGTGTAACAGTGCATGAAGAAGAAAATTACGCACCAATTCCCACCCCCCAGAGGTAGCTACCCTTAATTTTGTTGGAGTATATCTGTACCCAAAAAACTTTAGTGCATGTGTGTACACATGCACACAAGGAAACACATACATGTATGTGCTATAAAAAGCAAAGTGTATCTGGATACATACCCTTCTATTTCATTTTACTTTTTTATTTCAATTTTTTATTTAAATTCTAGTTAGGATATATGGTAAAATTGGTTTCAGGTGTAGAATTTAGTGATTCATCACTTAAATTTAACACCCAGTGCTCATCACAAGTGCCCTCCTTAATACCCATCACCCAATTAGCCCATCCCCTGCCTACCTCCCCTCATCACTTCTCAGCTCTCTGTAGTTGAAGAGTCTCTTATAGTTTGCCTCCCTCTCTCTCTCTCTTTTTTCCCCCTTCTCCTATGTTCATCTGTTTTGTTTCTTAAATTTCACATATGAGTGAAATCATATGGTATTTGTCTTTCTCTCACTGGCTTATTTTGCTTAGCAGAATACATTCTTGCTCAATCTGCATTGTTGGAATGGCAAGATTTCATTCTTTTTGATGGCTGATAGTCCATTGACATACACTGTTTTAGAATATTATTTTTGTGGATATAAAAATTGTGATTTTTAATACATCAAATAATACTTTCTATAAATATAAATTGTTATCATTTTAATACCTCTATAGTATTAAATCTATAGTATTTCATTCTGTGTGTGATAATTTAATTAACTAATCCATTGCTCATGGATATTTAGGTTGTTTCCTATTTTTCACTGTTATATGCGGAGAAACAGTAGATATTCTTGCACATGCAACTCTAACTTTGTGCATTTTTTACCTTTTTCCTCATTTTTTTTTTACTTTTAGGTACAAATAATGCCTAAACATGTTCTTATATTACATTAGAACATTACATGTATAGTCCCTAATTCCACTCTCTCTCCAGAGGTCACTATAGCTATCAGTTTGGTGTATAACCTTCCAGAATCTTGGAGCATTTATGCATCTGTATAAACTTATAGACAATATACAATGTATAGAATTTTCTTTCTTTTTTCAACTGAAATGCTTGTTTCATTGTGCAACTTGATTTTTTCTTTTTTTTTTTAACTTTTTAAGTTTTATTTATTTATTTTAAATGTTTTATTTATTTTGAGAAAGAGTGTGAGTGGGGGAGGGACAGAGAGAGAGAGAGAGAGAGGGAGAGAGAGAATCCCAAGCAGGCTATGTGCTGTTAGAGCAGAGCCCATTGTGGGGCTCACTCTCACAAACTGAACCGTGAGATCCATGACCTGAGTTGAAAGCAAGAGTTGGACACTTAACCAACTGAGCCACCCAGGTGCCTTGATTTTTTTCATTTAAAGTGTCTTAGATGTGCCTGACTGGCTCAGTTTGAAGCGTGGGAGACTCTTGATCTCAGGGTCATGAGTCTGAGCCCCATATTGTGTATACAGATTATTTAAAAAAATTAATTAATTAAAAAAATGTTTTGTTAGGTGTATAGAATTGTCGAATCACCATATTGTACATCTGAAACTAACATTGTTCTTCAACTATGTATTTAAAAAAATATTTTTTAATGTTTTATTTATTTTTGAGAGAGAGAGAGCGTGCACAAGCAAGTGGGGGGAGGCGCAGAGGGAGAGGGAGACCCAGAATCAGAAGTAGGCTCCAGGCTCTGAGCTGTCAGCACAGAGCCCGATGCAGGGCTCGAACTCAAAACTGTGAGATCATGACCTGAGCCGAAGTCGGATGCTTAACCGACTGAGCCACCCAGGCGCCTGCATCAACTATACTTTAAAAAAATGAAGAAACAAAGAAAAATTAAAAACAAATAAAATGTTTTAGAGACCTGTCTGTATCATTACATATGGTGGCTACTATATTCCTTTTAAATACAGCATAGAATCTTACAATATGTATGTTTTGTGGCTCATTTAGATATTCCTTATTGGTGGGCATTTAGGTTCATTCCAGTTTTTTACTGTTACAATAATACTGTAAGTGATAGCTTTGTAAATGCCTCCTTGGGCACATGTGTGGAATATTGAGTAGCGGAATGTTCTGAATCATGTGGCTTGCACATTTTGCATTTTAATATGTGTTGCAAATTGTCCTTAAGAGTAGCTGTACTGTTTTATGTTTCTAGCATTGTATAAGGCTACCAATCTCTCTTTGTGTAATTATTTTAATTATGTCTTTAAGATTAATTTCCCAAAATGGAATTGCTGGTTCAAAGTCTGTGAATCTTTCAAATTTTGACACATTTTTCCAGACTACACTTCAGGAAGATTGTCTATTTATAGTTTACCAGAAGTATAAATTTAACCCATAAATTTAATATTAATTAGACAAGAAGCTTCTTATTATTTTAATTTGCATTCCTTTGCTTATTGAAGTGGTATGTCTTTTCATAAAGTTATTGTTTGTATTTATTCTGTCAATTCTCTGTTCATCGTTGATCTATTTTTAGATAAATGTTCCTAATTAGGGTTGAAAGAGCTCCCTATATAGTAAGAACTTTAATCCTGTGCCTGTGTTAGAAGTATTTTTTCTCCAGTTTGCTGTAGTATTTTTTCAAAATAGAAGTTTTAATTTTTATATCTTTAAACCAATCTTTTTCTTTATGGTGGTGATTCTTGGCCAGGGGTACTTTTCAAGATTACAGAAATGATCACCTACATTTTCTTCCATTACTTTCATGGTCTAAATTTTTAGATTGAATTCTTTAATTCATCTTGGAGTCATTCTGATAGAGGTATGAAAAAGGGATCTAAATAGTTATTTTTCTAGATTATTACCTGGTTATCCTTGTGGCTTTTATCCAGTCTGTCCTTTCTCTATTGACTTAAAAAAAAAACAAACAAACCCAGCATTTATCACATAATATGTTTTTGTGTATGCTTGTGTCTGTTTCTAGATATTCTGTCCTCTTCCTTTATCTGTCTATTCATGTGTTTGTTTTGGAAAGTTTTATTGGGGGGTTTAATTGACATAAAAAAACTGCATATATTTCAAGCATACAATTTGATAGGTTTTGACATGTTTACACCCTTAAAAGCACAGTCAAGACAATGCCCCTTAGTGATCTTTATTTCTGCCTCTCTGACAATCTGCTTTAAAAAAAAAAATTGAGATGTCATTGACATACAATATTATATTAGTTACAGGTGTACAACATAGTGATTCAACACTTATATACATTACAGAGTGATCACCAAGATAAGTGTAGCTACCATCTGTCACCATACAAAGTTGTTACTTACTATTTATATTCCTATGCTGTGCATCCTGTCCTGTATCTTATTTATTTTATAACTGGAAGTTTGTATCTTTTAATCCCCTTTCTCTATTTTGCCCATGCTCTCCCCCCCCCCCCCCCCATCTGGCAACCACCTGATTGATCTCTGTATCTGAGTCTGTTTCTGTTTGTTTGTTTTTTTTTTTTTTCTTTAATTTGTTTTGTTTTGTAGATTTCACATAGAAGTGAAATCATATGGTATTTGGTACAGGTCCATATGCTTTTAGTTAGTGTAGATTATAACTGGAATGACAAGTCCCTCTTTGTTATTTTTCTTTAAAAAAGGTCCCTGTGACATCATTAAAAGGAAATAGTGAATGTTGGCATATGTCTGAATTTATTGTTGAACCCCGTTTAACATTCTTTCTGTGTACATAGGATTCGGGAATGATATGATCTTTTCCTTTAATTCTTCTGCTGCCTTTTCCATAGCCCCTCTTGGAGTCTGTGCCTTACGAAGAAGCTCTGGCAAACCGCCGGGTCCTTCTCAGCTCTACTGAAAGTCGAGAAGGCCTTGCACAACAGGTATGGTGCCTCATGCTACTTGTTAAAGGAGCATAAATGTTAAATCCCCTGGAGAAGGCTTTTAACACAGAACAATATAAAAGACTTTATAAGTGAACATGTAAAATTAATTGTTTAACATGTGCTAAAACGCACCATAAGCATAATTCATTGAAGAACATTTGTTGATACTCTATTTTTATTTTATTTTTTTTAATGTTTTTATTTATTTTTGAGACAGAGAGAGACAGAGCAGGAGCAGGGGAGGGGCGGAGAGAGAGGGAGACACAGAATCTGAAGCAGACTTCAGGCTCTGAGCTGTCAGCACTGAGCCACCCAGGCGCCCCTGTTGATACTCTAAATAAGTCATCTTGATTCAGTTGGTGTTATAATTGCCACTCAGGTAATATCAACACACTTTGGCCATGGTGATTCTTTCTTTCTCTAGGCACTAGATTTAAAAGTCTGAATTAATAAGGCAAAAAAGGGGGAGGAGCTTGAGACTCCATGAGTTATTTATTTCTTAAATGATCAAGAACAAAAAATTTCCAATATTCTGTTAGTTGGTCAATTGAATTTGGGGGCTAGGTGGAGGTGGGAGGGAAGTTGGTACACACTGACACTGGTTTAGCTTTTGTCAGAGACGTACTTCAACAGCAGGCTTGCTTTAAGTTTTGGAAATACTTACTTTAAAGAGAGTGCAAATAGATTATTCACCTGACACTTCCTTTTGTCTGCTGGCACATATCACTTATCTTTTTGACATTAAATGTGCTAGGATGTTGGAAGTAAACATTTAATCCAGAGTAATTCCTAAAAAACAAAATTCTTGGGACAAAAATAAAATGTGGAATACTTTAAAAGTTGATTTTCAATTTCAATTTTCTTTTTACTTTATGTAAGGAAAGTAAGGCTTAAAGAAATTAAGCAGCTTTTACCCAAGGTAGCTAGTAAGTGGGAGAACTGTCTGGTTTCAGAGCTATTGCAGCACTGCCCCCCCCCCCTCCCCAATTGACCAGCTGTAGGCTAGTCTGATAAGCACTCTGGGTGTGACTTCCTGTCTCTCTGAAAAGAGTGAGTCTAAGATCTGCCTTCCAGGGCCTTGTAAGGATTAACTGAGCCAATGGGAGGCAGTGTGATATAGTGAAAAGAATCAGACTTGTGAGCCAGACACATGGGATCCAAATCCTGGCTCTGCCATTTGCTAGCTTAGCAGGTGGTTCAGCTGCTGGGAGCTTTAGTTCTCCTCTTTGGGAAATGAGAATTGAAGGACTGTGAGGCTTCAATGGGATCCTGGCAGGAAAGTACCATGAACAGTGTCTGCTGCATGGTAATTGCTCAACCATGATAGCCGGTAAAGCATTTGGAATTCACTGTAAGATTGTTTTTATTTTCATGTAATTCTCAAGCTTTCATTTGCCCTGAGAATTAATATATTTAGACTTCTTGTTGAATGGAGTATAACATAATTTAAAAAAAATATACAAATTATTAATGTATAGTTAATCCTTGAACAACAAGGGGGCTGGGGCATTGATCCCCTCGCACAGTTGAAAATTCGTGTAAACTTTCGACTCCCCCAAAACTTAATTGCTAATAACCTATTGTTGACTGGAAGCCTTACTGATAACATAAATATCCGATGTACACATATTTTGTGTATTTTATGTATCATATACTGTACTCTTACAATAAAGTAAGCTAGAGAAAAGATGTTATTAAAATCATAAGGAAGAGAAAATACTTTTACAATATTGTACGTATTTATTGAAAAAAATCCACATTATAAGTGGATCCATGTAGTTCAAACCCATGTTGTGCAAGGGCCAACTGTGTATCCCACTGAATTTTCACAAGCAAACATACTGATGTAACTAGCATCTCGGTAAAAATTTTTAAAAAGAACACTTCTGTATGTAAAGTATTCCTTTAAGAAAAAAAATACTAGGAGTTCAGCAGCCTTCCTCATGCCCCTTTCCCACCTTCCTCCTTGCCCCCAAAGAAAACCATCATCTTGTGTTCTAACACAATAGATTAGTGAAAAGTTCAGTAAATGAAACTTTTCATTCATTGAGATTATATAATATATATTCTTTCAGGTCTGCCTTCTCTCATTCAACATTATATTTGTAATATTCATCCGTGTTATGTGTAATTGTAATCTGTCCATTTTCATTATTGTTTAGTATTCTACTGGGTGAATATGCATTATTCTTTTTTATTGCCTATGAATATTTGGGTAGTTTCAGGTGTTTGGCTATCATAGTGCTATTGTGAACATCCTTACGTATGTCTTCTGGTAAATGTGCATCGTGTTACATACATAGAATTGTTGGGTCATATAGGATATGATGTCTTCAGCTTTAAAGATCCAGCCAAACAGTTTTTCAAAGTGTTTGTCCCAAATTCCAGTCCTGCTAGCACTATCTGGTAGTTCCAGTTGCTCCACAAACATGCCCACCTTTGTGTTTTCTTCTTTTTTTTTTAATTGTTTAAATGTTTTATTTATTTTTGAAAGAGAGAGAGACAGAGTATGAGCAGGGGAGGGGCAGAGAGAGAGGGAGACACAGAATCCGAAGCAGGCTCCAGGCTCTGAGCTGTCAGCACAGAGCCCAACACAGGGCTCAAACCCACGAGCTGTGAGATCATGACCTGAGCTGAAGTCGGACACTTAACCGATTGAGCCACCCAGGTGCCCCTGTATTTTCTGTCCTTTAATTTTAGTCATTTGGGTGGTTTCAAATTGCTTTGCTTTGATCATAGTGACATTGAATACCTTCTTTTTTATGTTTTTAGTCTTGTTCAGTGCCTATTCAAGTCTTTCCCCCCCTTATTTTTCTATTGGGTTGTCTTTTTCTTACTAATTTGTAGAAGTTCTTTATATATTCTACATGTTAGTCTTCTGTTGGATACATGCTTTGCGGATGTCTTCCATTTTGTGACTTTCCTTTTCACTCTCAATGATATCTTTTTTTTTTTTTAATTTTTTTATTGTTTATTATTTTTGAGAGAGAGAGAGAGAGACTGAGAGCAAGCAGGGGAGGGGCAGAGAGAGAGAGGGAGACAGAACTAGAAGCAGACTCCAAGCTCTGAGCGCTCAGGACAGAGCCCGACGCGGGGCTCGAACTCACAGACCACAAGATCATGACCTGATCTGTAGTTGGCCACCCAACCAACTGAGCCACCCAGGTGCCCTGATGATATCTTTTGATGAGTAAAGATTTTTCATTTTTTTTAAAAAAATTTTTTTAATGTTTATTTATTTTTGAGACAGAGAGAGACAGAGCATGAACGGGGGAGGGTCAGAGAGAGGGAGACACAGAATCCGAAACAGGCTCCAGGCTCTGAGCTGTCAGCACAGAGCCTGACGCGGGGCTCGAACTCACGGACCGCGAGATCATGACCTGAGCCGAAGTCGGCCGCTTAACCGACTGAGCCACCCAGGCGCCCCAAGATTTTTAATTTTACTGTCATCCAATTTTTCAGTTTCTGGTTGTGCTTTGTGAATCTTGTTTAACAATATTTCCTTTTCTCTGTGTAACGTTCAGGCTTTTTAAATTTTATTTCTGGGAGGCAGTTTGGGTTGATGTGCTGTGAAGCCTGTCTTTAGCCACTAAGTTTTGTCTGCATCATCCTCTAAGGTGCAGAACTCTATTGCTTTTCAAGGTTCAGCAGAGTCTGGAAAAGATTTCTAAACTGGAGCAGGAAAAAGAGCATTGGATGTTGGAAGCACAGTTAGCCAAAATCAAGCTGGAGAAAGAAAACCAGCGAATTGCAGATAAGCTGAAGAGTACAAGCATCGGGCAGGGGGTTGGGCCAGCCCAGGAAAATCCCACTGGGGTGAATGCAGGGGGCCAGGAAGAAGCCTCAACCAAGGCTGTGCTGGAGCCTATTCACAGCACCAGTCTGGTAAGTGTCTCCTCCTCCTCCTCCTCTTCCACTCCTCCTCCCCCCTCCCCCTCCCCTCCCCCTCCTTCTTCTTCTTTAACGATAATTGGTAAGGCCTTAACCTAGTGTTTGCTGTTAACCATCTAAATTACATGTCAGTGTAAAACAGGTATTATCCATGTGTTCTAGAAAAAGCAAGGGGTAGTCAGGATGGCTCCTTGAAAAAGCTATTTCATTAAATTTCCTTTGATTTTCCATGACACTTCCCCATGGTAAAGGCTGTATTCCTGGAAAAGATCAAGTAAGTCAAATTTAAGGTGATTCTGTTTTTCTATAGGTTATGTTTCTGACCAAGGGCTTGAATGTCTAACTTTCCATAGAAATGACCCCAAATACCATTAAAAATTTTTTTTAAATGTTTGTTTATTTACTAGAGAGGGAGAGAGAGAGAGAGAGAGAGAGAGAGAGAGAGAGGGGGAAACACAGAATGCAAAACAGGCTTCAGGCTCTGAGCTGTCAGTGCAGAGCCCTATGCGGGGCTCAAACTCACAAACCGTGAAATCGTTACCTGAGCGAAGTCAAGACGCTTAACTGACTGAGCCACCCAGGCACCCCACAAATACCATTTTAAACCAGTTTATGGTTCTTAGACAGTATAAAGCTTTACAACATATATGTAATACAGAAACTCATCAGGTTATATTCCATAAGGCAGTATACTGCCAAGTTATCTTACAACCTTATATTTCTTGCCTTATATTTAACTGCAGTGATTCAGAAGGTGAAGAAACATCTGTCTATATTGGAGCTATTAATTACTTCAGGTAACTTCAAAGTTATGTCAAGAAAAGAAAAGAAAAATTTTCTAATTATAATATTCTGCCCACTGTAAGAAAAAGTTAGAAAATCTAGGAAAGGAGAAATCAGAGGGGGGAAAAACCCTTATAATTAGAAATATGGCTTATTAGGTACATTTTTACAAGCCTTTCTTGAAGATCTTGAGGTGAGCCATGTGCTTTCGTGAGACCTGTCCTAAGCACTTGATTTTACCCTTCCTGTAGCTCACTGATGCAATGGATGAGCAAGGCATGGTCCTTCTTAGATTTACCTCACATCTGATTCAGGGTATCCCTGATAGTAAAGCATACAAACCAGCTTTTATTTTCAAGATGTATATAGGCTCCATTTCATTTTAACAGTGTCAGAAACTCAGTTTATTATTATTTTTCCTAGATGTGATACTGGTATTATGATTATTTAGGAGAATATCTTAATTTTTGGAGATAAACACCAAAGTACTTAGGTAAGGTATCCTAGTATATGCAATTTACTTTCAGATTGTTCAGAAAAAAAATACATATATGTATATATGTATACATATATATACATATATATATATGTATACACACACACACACAGGTAAATAAAACAAATGTAGCAAAATGTTAATTATTAAATGTAGATGGTGGATATACAGACATTTCTTAAACTTTTTATCCCCAACTTCCTGTGTGTTTGAAAATTTTCGTAGTAAAATATGGGGAGCAAAAAAGGATTAAAATTTTTAGAAAAGCAAAAACACATAAAACCACACTTCTCAGAGTTGTGACTTGCGTGGACACCATGCTCACAGGATGATCCTGTAGAGTGACCCTCTGATCACAGGTCTGAATCCCAGACATGAGTCCTGCACATTGCCTCTGACTAGGAGAAGCTGACTGCCTAGAGGGTACATTCAACACACATAGCTGAATGTTGACATCTGTTCAGGGACCACCTGGGAAAGCACCTCCCCCCCCCCCCACTCATCTTTGGATTTCCCTTCAGAGTCTGTCTCATTGATCCGGTCACACGGTTCTCCCTCTTGGTCTGATTTCTTGTTTCTCTCCTGTCTCTTTCTCTCCTATACCTGTTCCTTTGCTCGTCTCACACTTGCACTAAGCAGTAGAGTTGGTGGTGGAGGGAGTAACTGTTGGACCAGACTAGACCAGGAAGAGTGCTGATACAACAGTAGTGATTGTAGTGATCATGGGCCGGCCACAGTGCTGAGGACTTTTAGTATGTTACCTCAGTCAGTCCTCATACAGATCCTATGAGATTGTACATACTATCATGTCTCTGTTTTGTAAATGAGACTGGGGGGCAGAGAGGTGAAATAACTCAGCTGAAGTCATACACTTGGTAAGTGATGGAACTAGGATGGAACCCAAGGTATCTGGGACCATGGCCTTGTGATCTGATTGGTGTCAGAAAACAGATCAGCTGACATCAATTCATCTGTTTACTGCTTGCCTTTCTGAAGTGCTGGGAGTTGGCAACACTGGTGCATTTGAGTCATTAATGTCGGTTGCTGAAAATTGAGGACTGTCTTTTTATTTGATTCTTCCATATGTAAGTGAGAAGGACTTCCCAGGGATGTGGGAAACGTTTAGTACTGAGCACTCTTGGGGCATGAGTGATGACAACTTTATTTGTGCTTGAGATTGGAAGTCAGTGTTATTTTAAGTAGTCTGTCCAGTTAGCATCTCTGTACATGGCCTTGATTTCTTTGGTTCGCAGATTTCTGTTCGCATCTCGCAAGGGTCTCTTTCCTCCCACCCACCTTATAAGGTGTTATCAGAATAATTTTCCTAGAGTATATTACTGATTATGCACTCTCTCGCTTTAGACTTCTGGTAGCTCTGTTATCTATAGAATATAATCCACTCATTTGTTTAGCATTCAAGGTGTGTGGATACCTTTTCCAGACTGTCTAGCCCTGTCTTCTACATTTCCTCGTACAAAGCCAAATTGAGCTCTTCCCTGATAATGTTCTTGGCATTTTTGCTTCCCTCTCTTTGTTCAAGCTATTCCTTTTGATATCTGTGTATCCATTACCCCCATCCTCTCAATACTCACATACTTTTGCCTTTCAACTCCTCTTTCCTTCTCCTTGACTTTCTTGAATTCACAATTCTGCCCATGATTTTAGGTACACTTGAGGTGCCACATTTTCCATGCACCCTAGTTGTGGGTGTTGTCTCTGATGGTCAGGATTAGAGAACCAAGACGTGACTGGCCTCCTTTCATTTTTCACAGTCAGTTTTTGTGGCTTTCACTCTAATGGAATACAATCATGGATAAGACATTTGTGGAGCACTGTGGGGTCACAGAGAAAGCTGCTGGAGGGCGCGGGGAGGATGCCGCAGAAGAGATAATATGGATGGGGTTCAGAAGTGAATAGGAGTCCAAGGCACGAGGAGAATATTTCAGGCCAGGGACAGGGTCTCAGCATGTAACTCTCCTTCCTCCTGTGCATGGCGATTCTTGCCAAAACCAGCCTGGAGACCACAGGGATATGAGAGTGATGGTGTTTTGCCTTCCTTGACATTTCTCCTTTTCAGCCTTTCTTTTTATCCCCTTGTCTTTCCCCACCTACCCCTAGTGAACTTCACTGACTAAGCATGCAGCTCTGTGTGTCCTTTCTGTCATGTTCCTTTTGGGTGTAAGGAGCAAGTCTGTGCCCATTTTAAAGTTAATTGATTGACTAAGGAAGCTCATCTTACAAGTCCTCAGAAGATTACTTTGGTTTAAGCACCTTGGGGCTGAAAAAGTTACATCAGAAAGAAACTTACTATTTCTAACTCTGTGGCAGTTTGGTAGTTGAATGCATATTATTTGTCATTAAAATACCTAATAGGGTAATTTGAGCATTCAGCCACCTATCAGTTCATTGTAATCAAAGATGTCAGTAACCTCAAGAAAGAAAAGGCACAGAATAATACAAATTTCTGCTTCTTGCTGGAATTAAAGAGCATTCATAGAATTTTAAGTATATATATTTTATGTATAAGGAGAATACATGTACATTGTAGATAATTTAAAACTACAGAAAATTAAAGAAGAAAAAAGTTGACATTCTCTTGAATACTCAAGCAACTACTGTTAACATTTTTCCTGCAAAATTTCATGCCTGGTTGATACTGTGCTATATAACATTTCAAATCTTTTAAGGTAATGTGAACACATAAATATTTATCCTATTATTAGAACTCTTTATAAACTTAGTTGTTGATTGCATAGTATTCTATATAGAATATACCTCAGTTAACCTATGATTGGACACTGGTTATAATTTGTGCTATTTTAAGTAGCATCTCCTTTTGTGCATAAGGTTCTTTCTGCATCTCAGATGATGTCTTCAGGATACAGTCTCAGGGTTAGAACTATTAGGTCAAAAGACATGAATGTTTTCAAGTTTCTTGACCTTTATTGCCAAATTATTTTTTAAAAGGGCCATATCAGTTTATACTCATTAGCATCATATGAGAACATGTTGAAATTATGTATGTTGATTTTTTTCCTTCCATTTATCTACTACCATTCCTCTGTGGGTCTGTGTACATTCTCAAACCGTAACCAGGGAGTCACTGGATAAGGGTGGGGAGGCAGAGTATAGATGCATGCTCGTAGTTTCTCTTGCCAAATGTAGTCATATTTGAATATATAAAATTAAATGATTGGCATGTTACCATAAACAGCTTTTAACTAAAAGAGAAAGACTAATTGCTACTCCTGCTTCAGTGAGTAGAAAATTATGGTTCTATTAAAAAAAAAAAAGTAGTATAAAAGATTCTTTTACAGCTAGGTGGGCATGACATTCACTTGCATACACTCTGTTGATACGCTGTTCACTGTTCAGAGTAATACTCTGGAGGAAATTATTTAGAATCTGTGAAAACTGTTTATTGGTGTGATCTATGGGTATCAGAATCCACTGAAACTGAGTTTCCAAGTTTCCTTAAGTTATTGTGCCCAAGCACATGCATTTCCACTTTGAACAATAACCTGAAATCAGTATTCATGACTATCTGCTTTTGAAATCTTAATCCACAAAAGCAACCTGGCAGTACTTTAATGTGTCTGAAATTACATTTTCTTTTTCATTAATTTAAACCTGAAATTAGTATTTATTAATGTCATAACATTGTATCAAAAGTGTATTTCTTCTTTCTCCTTTTGAACTTTCAGCAGAATGTTTGTTATTTTTATTTTCTGTTTGGAATGTTTAGTTATTATGGTCACCATAAAACTGTCTTTACCCCTCCTTGGCTACTGTTTTGGAAATAGGCCCAGAAATGATGAGTCAAAGCTCTTCTCCCTCTCTCTCTTCCCAGGCAATTTGTTGGGTTTCAGTGAAAATGACTACAGCATTTTGATAGAGGAAATAGTGATGATCATTATCCATTACTGCCTCATGATGGAAATAGTGAACACAGTTAGCTCTCTGTAGGTACAGCTTCCTTGTAGTAAAAGACCATACAGGGTGATGATCTAGGACTGCACTCCCAGTGCACTTAAAAACAGTGTGAACTGAGAAGCGAAAATATAACAACTGTTTCAACTATTGTATTTGAAGTGAAAACCGTCTGTTCTAAAGATTTTTTCCCCTTATATTCTAGATTGGGATTTTAACCAGGACATCTGACAATGAGGTAATGTGTGCTTAGCGTCATGTTTGTTGGTAAATATTTGACTGTATGTTTGTTCACAAAGTCCAGCAAAAGTCAGCTTTCTCTAATTGTTTTCTGACCATTCTAGAAATTGTGGAGCCAGTGTTTTTCTCCTCCATCCATGGATCCATGTTGCTTTTCTTTCTGGTTCTATTTTAACTGTCACCAACAAATTGCAGCCTGTTTTTGTAATTGTCTCGTTGAACGACTTGGCTTGGCAGTTTGACAAGGTGTGGTGCAAGCTTGGCCATCAGTTCGCTGGCATCCTGAAGGAGGCTGGACGTGTTAGCCCTCCTAGTGGGCAGGCTGGGGAGAGGGCTTTTCAGGGTCTTGACCAACAGTGTAGTGTGCTTGCCAGTTCTTTCCAGCCCTCAAGGGAGTGAACCCAGATTTGGCTTTTGAGTTTTGAAATATTGTAAAGTGTAACTTTATAAATAACCATTCAAGGAACACCGAAGTTATTTAGCTTTCTACTCAGTATGGCAAGCTGGTAAATATAGTTCAAGTAGGTTGGTAAATTCAATTTCCCTATTGGCCTTTTACTTTAGGTAATCTTGAACTTTTCTCTGTGTTTTTAAACTTAAAACTCAATAACATACCATTTCTAGAGTAACTAGAGGAAATACTGGTGTGGGACAAGGCCCATAAACTGTTCAGAATAGAAATGGTTTCTTTGGTTAGTGTGTTTAAGAACATTAGAGCTGTCTTAAGATAATTTGAGGGGAAAAAAGAATGTTCAGATTTTAGGGGTTCCAACAATGCTCCCTTTCCCCTGCCTTCTTCCGGTTGGAGAGGATGTAGGTGTCAGACAGGTCTGTGGCTTCTCAAGGCTGGATGGAGGGACATGACTCCAGAGGTAGTGGGCCTCCCAGTACTTCACTTATGCTCTGTTCTTTTGAAGCCACGACCTTATTGTGAGATAGGCAGGAATGCAGAATAAGAGGTATTTAGAATACACATTTACCTGGCTTGTCTGAAGTTTCTTTGAGGGGTAGGAAAACTATGATTCCCTATCCGATTTAAAATGAAAGTGTACAAAATGTTGTCCTTTTCTTTTTTCTTTTGGAGTGATGGTAATCTTTTCTGGAACTGCTTCATCTCACTGGCATTTATTTAGTTAGTTATGTGTGCTCTGTTCAGGTTCCAGATGTGGAGTCGCGTGAAGACTTAATTAAAAATCACTACATGGCAAGGATAGTGGAGCTGACATCTCAACTGCAGCTGGCCGACAGCAAGTCAGTGCATTTTTACGCCGAGGTGAGTGGAGACTTAATTAGATTTGGGGGCTTTTTCCTCACCCTGTCAGCAATTAGGTCACTGTCCTGGTCTCCTGCTATTCATTCGAAGAGAGAAGTTCGTGTCTATGCATCCGTGTGAAGTTGGTTGGAGTTCATATTGGTCAGGCTGCATCCAACCCCACATCCTCATTTCAGTAAATAGGGACTGATTTGTCATTTCCAAATTACCGAAAGACAGTTGAGAGACTTATCAGTCACCTTTCCTATGGTCACATAACATGTTTGGGGCATTATTGCTAGAGATTACTTGTTTTAGAGAATTATAGGCAGGTAGACGTTCACAAGTCAAGGAATTTTATGCAAAGAAATTTAAAAAAATATGACTGGTTCTTTTTTTCCTAAGTGACAAGTTGTAGAAACGAGTTCCTATAAATGATAAAATGAATAAGTGATAAAATCCTATAAATGATAAAATGTGACCTTTTTAAACCTTTGATATATAATCTTTTTGTTTCATTTTCTTCTTCCCTAGCCAAATAACTCATTTTCTTAGGAGAATTAGAAAAACCCTATGCAAGATACTCAATAACATCCTACACCAGTTCATTAATTAGAAGGGAGACAATGAAGCAAGAAAGTGCAGCGATAGAATGGATGTCGCTCAACCTATAAGAATACCTGTAAGGTCTCTCACTTAAAACTTTACATTAAAGGTCAGTTTTAGATGTCAGACAGAGAATTATAATGCTTTAAGTGTTAAAGAAATTGAGGGGCGCCCGGGTGGTTCAGTTGGGTAAGCGTCCGACCATTGCTCTCAGCTCAGGTCTGGATCTCAGGGTCTTCAAGCCCCACATTGGGTTCCACTCTGGGTGTGAAGCCTACTTAAAAAAATAAATAAATTGTTAAAGAAATTGGGAAAGAAAAGACAACACCCAGTACTGGGACCTGACTTTGTGATTTTCTACTGTACTACGGAGACAGAGGGGTTGATAGGAAGCCAGTTGCTAGATGTGGAGAGGGACTTTGCTTCTTTTTTTCTTGCTGAAAGAAATGATGTGCCTAGGTCCATGCTGTTCACAAACCACCATTCCACACCTCTTTGATCAGTTAATAAGAGTGACTGCTTGTTGGGCTGTAGAAAATGGGGAGCACAGCGAACTGGCTGACCTACGCTGGTGCTGCTGTGGTGCCGAGCTTCTGAGGCCATGCAACCATGTCCTTGTTTGGATCCCTAACTGCCTTTGGAGTTAGTGTCCCAGACTGGATTGTCGTCTTTGTGAGGACCCGTGACTTGCAAATCTCTCCCTCTTTTTCAGGTTTGGTGCCGAGCACATAGTAGATGTTTGGTTAATAAATGGTGGTTGATTTGGTGGAATTCTCTTGTGAGGAATGAAATGAGTAGCTGGGGAGTGTTGGCTGTTTCATTTCCAAGAGATTTGCTTATCTTGGGAAATGTTTTCAGCACAATGTGATAACAACAATTTTTACATTGTCCTAGTTTTTCCTCGTCTGTAAACAGGAAGTGGTGAGCCCTCCGTATGACTTTACTGGAATGGTTAGTCTGAGTGATGTTGACACAGATTCAGATGTGTCTCAACAGATCCTCCTTGTCAGTCTCTCGGCCTTATCAGAAAGTTTAGTGATCCTTTGATGGCACACTGTCTTTAAACAATAGTGAGAAACAGAATTTTTCTTTTTTCTTCTTGATGAGCTCTGTCTCTGGATAGCCCAGCTTTGGTAGAACCCCAGAGAAAGCAGCTGGGATCTTCAGATTCCTACACTGACTTCATATTCCCTGTAGATTGAGCCCAATCTGTAGCCTGGGACTGTAAAGCTTTTATTGTTCCTGTAATGTGGTCTCTATAACAGAGGACTTAAAACACGAGAAAATTGCCTTAGGATTCATATTGCAAAGTCAGATGCCATTGATAACTTTTTTTAAAACATATTTATTTATTTATTTATTTTTAATTTTATTTTTAATTTTTTAAAATTTACACCCAAATTAGTTAGCATATAATGCAACAATGATTTCAGGAGTAGATTCCTTAGTGCCCCTTACCCATTTAGCCCATCCCCCCTCCCACAACCCCTTCAGTAACCCTCAGTTTGTTCTCCATATTTATGAGTCTCTTCTGTTTTGTCCCCCTCCCTGTTTTTATATTATTTTTGTTTCCCTTCCCTTATGTTGATCTCTTTTGTCTCTTAAAGTCCTCATATGAGTGAAGTCATATGATTTTTATCTTTCTCTGACTGACTAATCATTGATAACTTTTGAAATAACCACTTTTGTTCTCATCCAGTTTGAGTATAAATGAATCCTGGGTAAATGTAAAAAACTTCTTAAGGGGCGCCTGGCTGGCTCAGTTACTAGAGCATGGGACTCTTGATCTTGGGGTTGTGAGTTCAAGCCCCATATTGGGTATAGAGATTACTTAAAAATAAATTTTTAGGGGTACCTGGGTGACTCAGTTGGTTAAGTGTCTGACTCTTGATTTCAGCTCAGGTCATGATCTCATGGGTGATGAGATCAAGCACCCCTACTCCCCTCCTGTCTGGCTCTGTGCTGACAGCATGGAGCCTGCTTGGGATTTTCTCTCTCCTTCTCTGTGTGCCCCTCCCCTGCTCATATGCATGCATGCACCCTCTCTCTCTCTTCCCCTAAATAAATAAATAAACATTTAAAAATAAATAAATTCTTAAACAACAAAAAACCCCCAACTTCTTAAGTTTTTGTAACCACTGGTTGTCAGGCTAGAGCTAGGAAAACCTTGGTGAGCTTGGGTTAGTAGATGTTTTTGCTTATTAAAGTGGTGAGAGGGACCACATCTTTCTGTGTCCTTCAGTGTGTGGTACAGGCCTAAAGTGAATTTGGTTTGGGGGAAATGCCCCCTGAGATAATGGGATGTTTTCTAATTTAACAGTGCCGAGCACTCTCTAAGAGACTGGCCTTGGCCGAAAAGTCTAAAGAGGCACTGACGGAAGAGATGAAAGTAGCTGGTCAGAACATCAGCAGACTTCAGGTGAGTTCAGAAGTGTTATCTACACAATGTTAATACGGTTTTCACTGAAAGTTCTTGGGCAGCAAAGTCAGCGTTTCCTTTCAAAAGTAGTGGCATTTGACCTCTAGACATGCATTTTTCTAACCGCTTTAGTTCTAACTCATTTAAAAGTAACTTATGTCAGGCAGAAAGTTGTGTATTGCTTCTTTCTCTGACTTGATTTTCTTTTGAATAGCTTTATAGTCAGCATTTCCTTAAATGATACTTATGTACCCCCAGTCCTCCCTCCCCATTCCCCGTGCTAATCTCCATCGTGACGGGCTGTACACTTGCTCTGTTCACATGACTCTGATTCTTCTCTTTACCATTTCATAAAACTGACCTGAACTGAAAGGTGGGGCTGCAGAATATTCCTCCTTCCTCACTGGTCTGTTTTAAAAGCCTTGTTTCCAGAAAGCCTCTGTTAAATATAAACGTGATATAGGTAGAGAAAAAACACATTAGCACAGCAACACCCGCCCCCTCCTAATTTCAGATTAGTTAATTAGATTAGCTAGGAGCACAGGATTAGATTTTAAGGGGCTGGAGCAAGCAGAGAGATGGGAAGACAAAGGTGCTTCCTCCAAGGAGGGTCCTGCCCTGAGGGCTGAGGGCCTTGAGGCTTGGGGAAAACCTGAGGAGAGTTGGAAAGACAATGTAGCCCTCTTGTTCTTTGTCACAATTTTATACCTGAGGTAGAAGGAAAGTCTTTTTGCAAAGAAATTCAAAACCTATTTTGAAGGCTGAAAAGAAGAAAAACTTTTCCCCCATTTGTTTTAATTTTGTTAAGGCCTGTGGCTTGTCCTTTATGTTAATTGATCAGATAAGTCATCTTGATAGGTTGCTTTTCTCAAATTTCTTTCATAAATTAAAAAAGCTTTGAGGTGGGTGACTAGGGGGGTTTTGATTTGTCCTTTTTCCCTCTGTTCCTTTGCCATTTAGGATGAGCTGACAACTACCAAGAGGAGTTATGAGGATCAGTTAAGTATGATGAGTGACCACCTGTGCAGCATGAACGAGACATTATCTAAACAGAGAGAAGAGATTGACACACTGAAGATGTCCAGTAAGGTAGGGAAGGGGAAGGAGGAGGTCTCTCACATACAGTATTTCATATGTAATATGAAGTATTTCATTGCTGTGCATTTCAGGAGCAAAGGTTAAGAGATTTAAAGTGTTTTTAAATAATTATTCTTCACACAATTTGTCCTGTTATCCAAAAGTAAAATTCAGTTTCTTTGACTGAATTATAAGTTGAGAGGAGGTCTGACCTCTAAGGCCTCTAAGGCCTTTAATAATACTGTGTCCTTTGATTTTGGACATTTTTGGGATTCTTCTACTGTTTTATCATTTAGGGGGACTTTTTAGGCAGGTTATGATATGAATTTTTTTTTTTTTTTTTTTAGTGTTTATTATTTTGAGAGAGAGAGAGAGCACGTGCATGGGGGCGGGACAGAGAGAGAGAAAGAGAGAGAGCGCAGGGCAGAGAGAGAAGGACAGAGGATCTGAAGTGGGCTCTGAGCTGACAGCAGAGAGCCTGATATGGGCTTGAACCTGTGAATTGTGAGATTATGACCTGAGCCAAAGTCAGAAGTTTAACCGACTGAGCCACCCATGAAACTAAAATGGTGCTGTTGGAGAGTGACCTTCTTTAGCAGATTTATTTTCATACACATCCATAAAGCTAGGTATGCCTTGTCCTTTTGCAAAATTTTCTTTTGCTTTCGTTTCCATAAAGCCACTGCTTGTCCAGTCTTGAGATCAACAGATATTAGTACTATCCTTGCATTAAAGTGTATATCTACATATCATGTCTCTATTGTTGTCACATAATGTATATATTCTTTTACCATGAAAAGACAGGCTTTAGGAAGCCTCTCAGATAGTTAGCATGTTTTGTAACTCAGACAATACTGTACCACTGCCAGGTGGGATTTACTGTCTCTAACCTGTGCTCTTTGAAATCTGCTGCTGCCTCTTATTGACCTAGCAGCCATTCCTTCTATGTGCTGCTAGCACTGGGGAGGAAATAGAAATGAACAAACTGTAGCTTTATTTAACATCGGCTAGTGGTGGTGAAGGCAGCATTCTGCTCAGTTGGTGTCTCCTTGGGAAATATATCCTGTTAGTGCATTGGCATCTGCATTATATAATACCATTTCTCGGTGTAGCCTCATGATATTGATTGGCCCCTGGCCGCTTTGGAGAAAGCAAGAGAATGTCTGTGATACTTTTCTGGGACATCTTGTGATGATGGTAACCAGACAGTGTGAGTTTGATTGTGGTTCTCCAGTTACTTTTGCTTCAGGAAACGAGCTCGGAGGTGATGGGTGGGGGTTGGTCCTTAAGTAATGCCTCCCCGTAACTCTTTTGGCCTCTTTCTTGGTGTTACAGGAGGGCAACAGCTAGCTCACAGGTTATATTCCTGGTAATGGTAGAAAGCACATACCTTAGTATGAGTATTATGAGAAAGCCTGTTTTAGCTCCTAACATTTGGAAAGAAGTGGCAGACTTCAGGGTGCAGAAGACATTTGTTCTGAATTGAAAGGGATGAATGTTGACTACAGCAAAGTTCATTGTCCCGAAGGTAACTGTATTGCGGCTACTTTAGCAGTTAGGGAATTTTCAAGTCCTCTCTGAACTTTTTAATCTAGTCCTTAAAATACGTCCTTAGTGAAATGCTGAGCTTGAGATCCTTCCTCACGTTGTAGTTTATTTTGCTAACCTTTTTTTGATCATTCTGTGATCCACCCCCACCCGCCGTTTATTAGTAATTACGGTTGCTGTAGAATCATCTTACAGCTGAGTTGACAGGGTCTCCATTGGATACCAAGTAAACATCTTGGAACCATTTTGTTTGCTATCATCTTGTTATAAATGTTTGTGTTCTGCAGGCATTTCCCACATACATGACAAAAATATATTTGTAAGTAATGGTTAAGTAGAGGAATTTAGTTAGAATGTATTCCTAAAAAGTGAGCTTCTCCAGAAAGAAGTTCATAAAACTGGAAAGTCCAAATCGCCGTATGTGAGGAGATGGCGAATAAGGTAAGACATCTGCCCCTGAGTTTTCAGTCAGTATCTGAGCTTCCTTTTTCAGATGATCATTTCCACTGGGGCGTTAGTTGGCACATACTCAAAATTAGCATCTATTAAGACCTTTAAAAGGTATATATTAAGCAACAAGGAAACATGTTTAGGCTAAGAACATGTTTAGGCTGAAATCATAAACTTCCTTGTCTTTGGATCAAAATGAATTTTTGAGGTTTGGTAAATCCAAGATAGCTCTGTTTTCTTTCTTTTTTGCCGATTCTTAGCCCTCAGGCAGATAGGGGTCGTGGAGATAGCTAGTGGGGGAGTTAAAAGTGATCAACTGCTTTTTGATTACTGAATAAAAGTTAGCAATGCAGGGTTACCAGCTGTACTCTGTCTTGGAAGCTAAAGTTTTCCACAGTGAACTACGGCCTTCCAGAGAGCTTGGCCTGTAAACTCTGGGTTACTTTTCTAGAAGTCTGTGTTCTTATTGTTGATATTTTTCTTTGCACAGGGAAATTCTAAAAAGAACAAGAGCCGATAGTTTACACATAGATGGTTGGCGACTTCCTTCCAAAGCTGCTACTTTTGCGTGGAGCTGCAGGACCCAGACCGCTTGTCCAGTGTCCAGTGCCCAGTGCTGGCCACCTTCAGGGAGCTGGGCTGCTTTTGGACCTAGTAAACTAGTCAGTGTTGTAAATGGCCTTGAAACATTTAAAGTATATTTGTAACCAGTAATGCAAATACAGAATTTGATGTTGACAGTACAATGGACAACAATACATGTATCATGGATATCGTAGGTTTCCTTATGCTGTTTTTACTGTGCACTTTTTAAAATTAGGTTTTAATTTCAGTATGTAAGAACAACAAATATTTTGTATATTTTCAAACTCAATTATATGGTAATTGATTTGGTATCTATGGAATAGATCTATGTTTCTGGATAAAATGCTTAAATTGTCAAACTGTCGTTCCTTCTTGCTATAATTGAAAGCAGTCTCCAGATTCTTTTTGAAGACTTATTCGTATTTTTTCTCTCTCTCTCTCTCTCAGAGGGAGTGGGTCTTGCAAACTTCAGATCTTGTGGGTTTAATATCATTGTCTTACTATCACAGCTCTTCAGTACCTTCTCTGTGTTGGAATAATAGCTTAAGGAAATTGATGTCAATAAATTCGTACTTATGTCAAACTTTCAGGCTATGAAAATTTGATGAAGGAAACCAAAACCTATGAAAGTATGTCTTACAAAATGTACAGAATCCCGACTTAGATATAACCTTTCTAATTCTCCAAATTGAACAATTGTGTGGTTTATCCTTTATTAATGCTTTGCGTTTTACCTTAACAGTACCTGTAACCATACTTCAGGCTCTCGTTGGTTTATTTCATCAACATTGTATCATTCCGGTGTAAACCTCTGGTATGTCTCCAGCACTCTCTAAATATATTCTCCTTTTACTTGAGCTGCTTGCTCAAGCCCACTGCACCCCATGTCCAAGCTCCCAGGTTAGTTCAGCTGTCCCCGCCTCCCTGCCTGCTGCATCTCCTTTGGGCCTCCTCTCCAGCCACCTTCCAAAATGCCTTATTCTGGTTTAGCTGAGAGTTCATCACCAGTTTCCCTCTGTGCTCAGCACAAAGGCCACCTCCTTGACCTCCGCCCCACGGCCTCTGCTGCCTGCTGTAGAGAGAGAGAGACCCAGAGCTCACAGTAATGACTGTGTTTGGATCCTGCCTTGGGGACCTCTGAGTGAATCAGCTCAGTCCCATTCTGCCCTGCCTGTCCAGGCACGGGCCCCTTACCCCTTTCTGTTTTCTGTGACCTCATTTCCAGGTTAACAGCTAAGCCAGCTGTTTTCACTGCAACTGCGCCTAGGCCCCCAAGCACTGTGGGAAAGAGATCAAATAACCATTCTGATTAGCTCCCTCATAAACTTAGGCTTTCCAGCTCCTGCCAGGCCTTCAGTGCTCTGTGACAGTCCTTATGGCATTTCTAGTCTATTTCTATTCCTCCTTTGGAGGGTTTGGGATAGAGAAGTCCTTCTAGGGACTGCCTTTTTCCTCTGCTCACCACTGCAGCCTACCTCTCAAAGGTCTTGTCTCTTCTGTGTAAACCTCTCAGGGAAGGCCTGAGTGCCATGGGAAGTGCAAAGTGAGAGGTAATTCTAGTTTAGGCACAGAATTGGGAATTAGATGGTTACCTGAAGTCCATGTAGGAGTGAAACTAAAAAGAAAAAGGGGGGGGGAGGTCTTTAATCATGCACTGCTTCCTGGGGAAGACGGAGTTCTCAGAAATGAAATGACATATATCCTACTTTCTCCTGATTATGTACTGCATGCTCACTGTTGAAAATTTGGAAGCAAGAAAGAGTATCAAGAGTGCGCATCTCTCGGTAGAGATTCAGGTATTAACATTTTTGTTTCTTCCTGCCCTTTTTTCATGCATATGTGAAAATGTATGTTTTTAATCAAAATTGGGATTGTAAGAAATTCCAAGTGAAGAGAAAAAGGCTCTTTAATAAGAAGGAGCTGGTGGTTGGTTAGTCGGCTGCATAACTCAAGGGGGCACTGTTCACATGAGCAGCCCGGGCTAGAAGACCCGCAGGCACAGCTGGAGAAACTGACAAAGGGCATGTGCCTTGTATCATTTTAAATAGCACCCCTCATTATGTTGTAAGCAACACTGTTCATCTTTCAAGCAGATTAAACTGGATTCTCTACTGCTTTTGGTAAGAAACGCTCAGTGAAACTAACATACTTTTTAATAACATGACCACTTTCCAAACTCATTATCTGTTTAAACAAAACATAACAAAACAAAAACTCAGCCACACTATTTCTGAACAAAAATGTGAGTAAAAATAAAAATGAGGAACCAGTTAGCTGGGAGAGCCACCAAAACAGGGAGCAAAAGAATTCTTTCCGAATGTCTATGAATTAAAGCCATCTTTATAATAAAAATCCTTAAACAGAAAAAACATGCGGTTTATAGTTTTGTTTTATGCAGCATTAAACCTGGGAGTCGCTTCTATCTCTTAAAAGTCTTTAAACTCCTCTGTCACTTTAACATATGAAGAGAGCAACTTGGTTGCTGATGGCTATTAAATAATCTAATCTGGCAGAGCCACACTGACAAGGAAGTATCTGTTCTGTGATAGAGAAGGAAGCTGCTTTTCTCTGCTAAGGGCCATGTCCTCAGACACCATGGTGATAAATGGAAAGCTTGTCAGTAGATGGTTGCCTGTGCCTTAAATTTTTAAGCAGTTTAGTAATTAGCTCCAAATTAGGAAATTAACTGGCAATCAAAGCATTAGAGCAGGAAAACCCATTATAGCTCTTCCCAGTCTTTGAAAGAAGAGGCTCTAGAACATCGGAGTAACTTTTCATAAGGAGAGGATTAGAAGAATTGACTCCTGGTGGAAACAGGCTGGGGGCTATTGTCTCATTTGTGGGTGGAAACAGGCTGAGGGCTATTGTCTCATTTGTGGGTGTAGGAGGCTCAAAAGGCACCTCCCCCACCTGGAACCTTTGTGTTTGTTTTACCAGGAGCTTTAATCCGAACTCAACCCCACTGCTCCCTAAATACCAGTGGAATAGCTGAGTGGTGACATACCATAGGTCCAAGAATAGAAACTCCACAGTTCAGTTAACTAACAAAGAACAAAACGTCACTTACATCTTGCTCAGATGCTAAGGAATATTCTCTCTCTCCTCAGCTTTCGTTTATATCTTCAGGACACCTCTTCTGTTGTGTTCAACTATCTACATACCGCGTGCAATCATCATCACGTGTGCAGTCACCCTGAGCAGCTACAGATGCTGGGAGGCAGGAACCATTCATGCCTAGCCCAGTGTTTTGTAGCAGGTGGTCAAAATACTAATTGGGTACATTTTAGGAAGCCGGCCAAGGAACTGGCCAACTGTAGACCAAGCCCCACACCTAAGAGTGTCCCATCCCCAGGATAAAGGATAGCCAATCTCAGGCCATTCTGAAATAAGTGTTCATCCCCGTAACTATCATTGATTTTGACATGCTCAGTGAGGATGTGTTTATCTCTGGAAATTTCTATCCAAAAAGTATTCAGGTTTCCTCATGGAGAAAGTTGTTTAAAAATAGTGTGTTCTTCAAACATCAGGCTTGAATGCAATCACGTAGGTAAAATAGTGGTTATTTCCCCCTGTTTAATCTTCACTTTTATTGAAGCCATCTTCTGGCTAATATTTTTTTTGAATATTGTTTTCCAAAAGCCCTCCTCCTATCTTCAATGAATGTTGTAAATAGTGACTTGTAAAGTTTTTAGAAAAGAATGTTTTTATCAAGCATTGAGGGCTAAGCTTGTCCTAAATCTGAAGTCCTTTTCCCAACCACGTCCCCTTCGGGCATTTCTGCAAACTGGTTTGAGTTTATATTAATTGATCCTGACTGCTTCATCTGATTTGAGTTTCGAGGAATTCCAAGTTAATCTACTAGGTCATATGTACGGACACTTTGGGGAGCCTTTGTTAAACAGCTTGGAAGTTTTAAATGATTTCCGTGGAAAAGCTGCTAGGAAAAAAAATAAAAAGGAGAATGAGCTAGTCTGAAGGTCTACTTATTATAGAGCAAGGAAAAGAAAAGGAAGTGGAGTAAAATGGGGTAACAGCTGGTGATAGAAGGCTGTGGTAGTTTAGCTATTGAGGCCAGACTGAGCTGTTTACCATCAGATTTTGATACAAAGGGGCACTACCAGAAAGGATTCTTTGGAAATATGTGGTGGTGTTTCAAGAAATAAATCTGCATTCATGAAAGTGGCAACCTTTGGGGCAACGCTGAGTCACACAGAAAGGGGAGGGACAGTCCCTTGTAAAATATAAATGGTTTTCAACCAACTATATTTGGTCTTTAGAAAATTATGGGCCTATAGTGTCAAAGTTTCCAGAGAGATTTCTTTCACCAGGTGGGCAACCTACTATTCAAAGCCACACTACTTATCCAAAGATGGTAGAATTTAAAAGGTGCACTCAAAACTCTATTTAAATGCAACAATGATTGCCATTTGTCAAGTGTATTGTTGTTCCCAGTATGAGCCTTTTCTTAAGTTGTTACCTGTGGCATTTTCTGAGATAGGCTGCTCCCCCCCCCCTCCCGCAAGGCCTATTGGCTTATTCACCAGACCTAGGAAGTTCAATTTGGAGCTTTAGCCAGAATGCTCAGGGTCAAGGCATCCTTTTCTTCCCTTCTTCTGCTTCCCTCTAACTTTGTTCTTCTTGCTCTGCACCTCTCTCAGCTCCTTACCAGAAGGTGGACTTGGGGCCATTACCTGTCTGGTTCCACAGAAGAGTCTCTGAAAAGTTGCCTATCAGGTGACTTCCTGTTCCCTAGGCTCTCTCTTGACCTTCTTCAACCCTTGACCATCACTGGGATGGTAGCCAGAGGAAATAGGGAAAAGAGGAGGACCCAGTCCCTTTTTCTATTTGTTGAGGGTATTTTAAGCATAAAAACCACTAGAAATTTCATCTGAGAATAAAAGTATCCTAAGTAGATCCTGTGGTGTGACTTCAGGCATGCCTGTGTCCTCTCTGAATGTAGTTTCAGGATGGTTTTTGAATACAATACTGAGTATCTTTTTTATTTCACCCAGAACTCCAAGGTCAAAAACAAGCCTACACTTGAAAGAGCATTTAAAAGAGAATCACGTTGCTATGCCAAGGCAAGGATGTATCAGGGGAATTCCCTCATTTCCTTTCTACCATCCAGGCATAGCACTTCAAGTTGACATGTTCACTAGGGTCCCCTAACTTCTCCTTGGGCCCAAGCTCTCCCTTGCTGGATAGTTCATCTTTCAGACTGTTAGGTCAATATTCTTCAGTTGTCATTTTGAGTCCACAAGGGTTTACTAGTACCTACTGCATGCTAGGCTTTGGGGATCCAAGAGTGAATAGGACACCGCCTGGAGCAAAATATTCCTTTGCTTAAAAACATTCATGTTTTTCCTGTTTCATGCTTTATGTTCCACCTTCCCATCCAAACATTTTCCACCTCTAAGCTTTCCAGTCTTGCTAGTATCCAAAGCACTAGACCCAGGGCCTGGAATGTCCTCTTTTCTCCCCTCAGTATCTGTTCAAACACCCCATCCTGGGGTTGGGTATCCCTCCAGGATAAAAGGCACACAGGCAGATCTCCTTTCAATTCTTACTGGCTCCCAGTGAGGCAGCCCCACTTGCAAAAGAGGCTGAGCAGCCCAATGACTGACTTGCCTGGAGTCAAATCCTAGCAGGTGATGGAGTAGGGACCGGAAGCCCCCTCTAACCTCTCCTGGGGAGACAAACTCCCCTTATCTCTTCTGTCCTCTGCAGGCAGCACGTAGGAGGCATCTTTAAATATTTCCGTCCTGCCCCATCCACACAGCTTGGCCCTTCACAAGCCATCCAGGGTCCTCCTCATAAGGACTGACTGTACCTTTCATCTTACCCTGACCAGTGCTGGTTCCACCTGAAGGGAAAAGAGGAGGCACTCAACAGAGACTTCAAAAATAATTCTTTAGTTCTCCTAATCACAAGAGAAAACCAAACAATAAACCAAAAAAAATCTCTCAGTGAAGCAACGTGGAAAGCATGCCCACAAAGACACCCCCTCCTCCATCATCCCACCACCTAGAAATGATGACAAAGGCCCAGAAAGTGCAGGTTGGCCTCAGACCTGCCAAGGGTCCCAGCCATCTGCTTCAAGGGGGCTCACACACTCATATATACTGTAGCTCACACACTCCCCTCCCCACTAACTTCTGCTGGAGGGAGCGTGTTCTCCCCTTCTTGGGGGCTGGAGACTCAGGGGAAGGAAGATGCGCCAGAGGGAAGAGAATGAGAATAGGACACCTGAAAAGACTTTGGGGGATCCAGGGCTGGAAAGAGAGTGGGGAGAGAAAGGGGGCCGGCAGGGTACGGAGAGGAGGTGGGGCGGGGACTGGAGTCCCCGCGGGGTGGCCGCCCCCTTCCCTCCCTGCCACTCCTGCAGGCTCCGCTCCTGCTGGCTCCGGGCCCTCCCCCTCCCCCTCCCCCCTCCCCCCGGGTCCCCTCCCCCTCCTCCTCCTCCCGCTCCTCCTCCTCCGTAGTGGATGGCGGCCGCCGGAGTCGGAGCCCCAGCGGCGTTGCGGGTGAGTGACCAGCCCCAGGGGACAGTCGGGCAGGCAAGGGGATCCTTCTCTGCAGGGTGGGGCCACACCTACTTGGCTGGGAAAGTTTGCGGGCGGGGAGCACGCGCGCCCCCGGGTCGCGGGCATCTCCCGGGCTCTCTGGGCGCCGTGCGCGGGCGCCCCATCTCCCTCCCTCCTCCTCTGCCGCCCGCAGAGGCATCCCGGGAGGGCCCCGACCGGGCTTCCCCTACGCACGTCGGCCCTGGGGCTGCTGGGACCTGGGTCCGGCTGTAAAGAGAAAACTCAAACAGCAAAGAAAATCCAGACACACTTTCGAGGGCGGGGGCGGGGGGCGCCTAGTAACCCGTGCGCGGTCCGGGCCTCCCCGACCTGAGTCACCCTCCCTCGGGGGCTGTGGATTCCCCCCCCCCCCCACCCCGGACTCTCACCTGCCTTCTTCCTGGCTCTCGTTCTTCGTGCTGCAGCCCCTCCCCCGCCCCTTTCCGCGGGAGGCTCTGGTCCCCCTGCCTCGGGCCACAGCTGGTGTCTCCGGCCGGCTGTCCCCTCCAGCTCTAGTAGGTGGTGACCCGGGACCAGCGGCCGCTGTCCCCTCCCAGCTCTAGTAGGTGATGACCCAGGACCAGCGGCCGCAGTCGCAGGGGGCCTCCACACTTGCCCCAGCATTTCCTGCAGGAGTGACGTTCACTGAGATTTGGTGTTGGGTCCCCTGGACTCACAAACTCTCCCTTGCTGGGTCCAAGGGGAAATTAAAATATATTCCTACTTAGGCTCTATTTAGGTTTTTACTATTTGTGTTGGTTGAACTTTTTTTTTTGTAGCCTTTCCTCCTATATACTTTCTTCCATTAATAATGTTACTTCATATTATTAACCTTTCTAATTCCGAAAAAAAAATAAATTTAAAAAATTTAAAAATAATAAAGAGATAAAAAGAATGCTTGCTAAAAATACTGAGCAGAACTTGATCTTTGGAAAATAAAGACTTCATTCCACACTTAACTGTTGTGGGAGATGGGAGTTCAGTGTGGCTCGTTTTCAGACTACCCCAGACTGTTAGGCCTCCCCCAGGCCAGAAGTTGTAATTTGCCTGACACAAACCGCAGTGTTTGTTGGCGTTTCCCAGGCTGGCTCCCCATCTCTCTCCCAACTCCCCCGCTCCCACTTTCTCATAAACAGTTGTGAAGACAAGGGTGGAAGGCGCTAAAATGAGTAGGACCACAAAGAAGAAAAACAGCCTTGCTTATTTTATTCCTGAGGCTGTTGCTGTAGCTTGGCTCCGATTGGGTGGAACAATGTTTAGTTCATTTGTGCGGTTTTATGTCGGTTCTCATTATGGTTGAATCAGTGTTTCCATGACAGGCTTAGTTCTCTGGGTGCTTAGAAGGAGCTCGTTAATTCTCAGATGGGTCTGCACAGATCGAGTCTGGAATTTGGAGGGATTTTGTTTTGTTTTGTTTTGTTTTAGGGTTTGATCTGGGTTGAGATGGCAAGCGTCTGCCCACTCACTCAGAACTGGAGGGAGGTGGGAGGGAGCCTGAGCTGAGGTTTGCGTCCACATGACTAAGAAGAAAACACTTCCCTGAGGAGTGAGCTGTGTGAGCAGGATCGCAGGGGATGTTGAACACTTATTGTCTTTAGGGAGAATGCTCTTCTTAAGAACTTCAGCTGTTTCTGTTTCTATAAGAACGCTAAATGTGGCTGTAACAAATGTATTAGGATCAAGCTCTGAACAACTTGTCAAAACAGGTCAAAGTGTTCAACGATTTGGAAATAAAGATTTATTTTTTTAAGTTTATTTATTTTTGAGAGGATGCGTGCTCGGGGGAGGGGCAGAGAGAGAGAGGGAGAGAGAGAGAGAGAGAGAGAGAGAGAGAGAGAGAATCCTCTCTGTCAGTGTGGAGCCAGATGCGGGGCTCCAACTCACAAACCAAACTCATGAACTATGAGATCATCACCAGAGGCGAAATCGAGTCAGATGCTTAACTGGCTGAGCCACCCAGGCGCCCCTGGAAATAAAGATTTCTTAAAAAAAAATTTTCATTGGAGGGGCGCCTGGGTGGCTCAGTCAGTTAAGCGTACGATTTTGGCTCAGGTCGTGATCTCATGGTTCATGGGTTTGAGCCCCACGTCGCGTCGCGTTGGGCTCTATGCTGACAGCTTGGAGCTAGGAGCCTGGAGCCTGCTTTGGATTCTGTGTCTCCCTCTCTCTCTGCCCCTCCACCACTCGTGCTCTGTCTCTTGCTCTCTCAAAAGGATGTAAGGATGTAAAAGGATGTAAATTCATATTTCTCCACTGATGCAGTTTGATAGTTCCCCATTAGTATGAATTAGTTAGGTTTTACTGTGGTCTTAAAATGTCATTGATAAGTAAGTGTTGTTACTTTCATTCAAATAGAAAGCCTGTAAGTTTTGAACTTGTTTGGCTCTGTTGCTTAGGAAAACAATGCACGCAGATAAAAATCTTTTGTCTCTTCCTCTTCCTGAGGATTTTTAATACTGTATTTAATGCCCTAGAGGTCAGCCTTATACTGTTGGGAAAGAAATTGCCTTTCTGCCTTGTTTAGCTTCTGTGCCACCTCATGGAATCTTGAGTGGTTTGGCATCAGACACCAGTGTTTGCTGTGTAGCCCAACAGGCCCCTCTTCATGATGGGGATGAATGAAGGCCAGTAAAGTGAAGGCTAAGGAGCGGGTCATCTAGATGGTAAGATGAAGCCTGCATCCCCAGTTAGCTGATAGAAAGCAGCCAGTTATCATCTGGGAGGGTCAGATGAATTGGAAATACATGAAGTGTGGGGCCTGCAGAGAGGAAGAAGGGCAAGGGTTGTTAAGAAGTAAAATAGCCCAAGGGGCTATGATGTGGCCTTTAAAAATCGTATTGTACAAGAACACTGACTTACATAGAACATGCTTAGGGTATGGTGTTAAGTTTTAAAAGCAAGTTATGAAATAGAAAGTACTATAATCTCACTATTTGAAAATACATCAAAAAAATACTGGAATTACAAACATCAAAGTGGATGGTAGGATTACAGGTGCTTTTGAGGGTTTTTTTTTGTGCTTGCCAGTATTTGTCAAGTTTTTGCAGTAGTAATAGCTAACATTTATTGAGTATAAACCACTTGCATATGGTGTTTCATTTTAAAACTCTGTGAGGTAAATACTGTTATTATTCTCATGAAACTGTTATTCTCATGAAACTAGAATCAGAGGGGTAACTTGCCAGGGCTGCATGGCCTCTGTGTACTAGAATGAGATCTTGAATTCAGGTCAGTGACCAAAGTCTATGCATCTTAATCACTACTGTCTACCATCTTTCTGCCAAGTATTCTACATTAAGAAAGAAAATGTAGAAAAGGAAAGGTGAAGTATTTGGTACTTTAGTAAGAACTAATGTTTTGGTTGATTGTAAAATGTCTCTGCCTCTCATCTTTTCTGTGTCTCATTGTCACTTCTCTTTGGAAGTCCTTGGGAATTGCTCCAGACTTAGCCAGAGGTAGCTCACCTTCCCAGAAGAGTCAGCTGTACCCACAGAAGGTATCTAGAATTCCTCTGAAGCTTCCCAGGCAGCCTGGAGTTCCAGGAACCCCCTGGGATTCTGGAGCAGTCCTGGTAGAAGGCAGGATTTTAAAAAAAAATTTTTTTAACGTTTTTATTTATTTTTGAGACAGAGAGAGACAGAGCATGAAGGGGGGAGGGGCAGAGAGAGAAGGAGACACAGAATTGGAAGCAGGCTCCAGGCTCCGAGCCATCAGCCCAGAGCCTGATACGGGGCTCGAACTCACGGACCGCGAGATCGTGACCTGAGCTGAAGTCGGACGCCCAACCGACTGCGCCACCCAGGCGCCCCAAGGCAGGATTTTTAAAGTAGATCAGGCATGTTATGTTTTCAAAGCTCTGTCCACATGGGCTTTCGTTGTTCTTGGCATTGTCAGGGGAGTGTGATGGATAGGAAGATCCGGGGAAAGCTCCCAGGCTCGCTTTTGCCTATGTGTTATATGGTGTGTCAGGATAGGTAGGTCAAGGATTTACCATTGAACAGGAAAGAAGAGCTTATTATGTCTTGATGCTTATTACTATGAAAGCACAGCAATAAACTATTTTTCGGAAGCCTGGCTGTGTGAGTGGTTCCATGCATTGGCAAAATGAACTGGTTTAGTGGAGGTGGAAATATTCAGCGTGAGTGATTCTGGGGGTGGTTTGGGAAAAAAATACCCACATCCTGTACCACAATGTACCCTCAAAAGGAGCCAGGCCCCCAAGGTCACCTTATCCATCTTCTTCCTGGAAAATACCTAAAGATCCACAGAAACTTGGGCTTTTCTAAAAACATGGTCATTCAAATAACACACCTTTAAGTAGGAGGCTTTATCTCTTCTATTCTTCAAGGAAGAGATTCTGGAAGGCTGATACTTCTTTTTTTCTTTGTTTTTAAAGTTTATTTATTTATTTTGAGAGAGGCAGAGATAGCACGAATGAGGGAAGGGCAGAGAGGGAGAGGGAGAGGCAGAGAATCCCAAGCAGGCTCTGCACTGTGAGCACAGAGCCTGATGTGGGGCTTGAACTCACTAAACCATGAGATCCGACCTGAGCCAAAACCAAGAGTTGGTCACTTAACCGACTGAGCCACCCAGGTACCCCAGGAAGGCTGATGCTTCTAAAGCAACTTCTTATTGAAAAAAAAAAAAATTGTAGGAGTCAAGGACCCCTTTCCCAAATTACCACATTCAGACCAATGTCCCAGATCTTGTATCCCATTAACTATATGGGAAAGGTCTTCCTGGTCTCAGTGTGAGAAACAGTTCTTGTGAGCAACTTGGCTGTTTTGTCTTGTGGATGCTGTGAATCCTTTAACTGATGTTTCTCACTTCTTATTTGGCTAAAAAGAAGCACATAGCCAACTTAGTTGCCTACTTCTCACATGTGTGTTGGACTTTATGGCCTGTATTTTCAATAACTAATAATGTTATTAGACACCTCCTATTTCCTACCTTTACTTTTCCTGTGGTCCCACTTTCCTCACCTACTTTATAGGCACATCTCCGAGATATTGCAGATTTGGTCTGGACCACTGCAGTGGAATGAATATTGCAAAAAAGTGAGTCAGATGAATTTTTTGGCTTCCCAGTGCATAAAAAAGTTATGTTTAGGGGCACCTGGGTGGCTCAGTCAGTTAAGCATCTGACTTCGGCTCAGGTCATGATCTCACGGTTTGTGGGTTCAAGCCCCTTATCGGGCTCTGTGCTGACAGCTCAGAGTCTGGAGACTGCTTCAGATTCTGTGTCTCCCTGTCTCTCTGCCCCTCCCCTGCTCACATTCTCTCTCTCTCTCTCTCTCTCAAAAATAAACATTAAAAAAAAAGTTTGTTTACACTATACTGTACTTTATTAAAGTATGCAATAATTATGTCGAGGCAAACAATGTACATACCTTAATTAAGAAAATACTTTATTGTTAAAAAATGCTAACCATCATCTGAGCTTTCAGTGCGTAGTAATCACTGATCACAGATCACCATAACAAATATAATAGTCATGAAAATGTTTGAAACATTGTGAGACTTACCCAAATGTGACACAAGGACGTGATGTGAGCAAATGCTGTTGCAAAAGTGCGAATAGACTTGTTCGATGCAGAGTTGCTGCAAACCCTCAATTTGTAAAAAATGCCATATCTGCAAAGTGCAATAAAATGAGGTATGCCTGTGCATTGTTTTGTTTCATCAATTCAATGCAGTTTGGAGGCTGCTCCTTCAGACACCCCACTTCTTCCTTCTGAGTTCATTTTTCTTCATGTGAATGTAAGTTTAGAAGAAGTTCTTTCGTAAAAGAGCTTTGGTAAACTTGAAAGTATTCGTTTTCCTGAAAATGTCTTTATTTTGCACTTACAAAGGAGAGTTTGAGTGTAGAATTTTTGACTCACGATGATTTCCCCTGAGTACTTGGGAAGATATTGCACCATTGTCTTCTTGCGTCTGTTGCTACTCCTAAGAGTACCAAGTAACCTTGGATGAGTTACCTAATTTCTCTCAGTCTCCTTGTCTATAAAATAGATAATAATATTCACTTCAAGGATAATTGTGAAGAGATAATGTATGCAAAATATTGCCTGCCATATAAGGAAACTCAATAATTGCTAGCTTTTATTTTTTTTTATTTTTTTTAATTTTTTTTATTTTTATTTTTGAGACAGAGAGAGACAGAGCATGAACGGGGGAGGGGCAGAGAGAGAGGGAGACACAGAATCGGAAACAGGCTCCAGGCTCCGAGCCATCAGCCCAGAGCCTGATGCGGGGCTCGAACTCACGGACCGTGAGATCGTGACCTGGCTGAAGTCGGACGCTTAACCGACCGCGCCACCCAGGCGCCCCAATAATTGCTAGCTTTTAGAATTACTTTTATTTATTTTTTCATAATTTCTTGGCTTTCTTAGATTTTACTAGTTCATATAAACGTTAGTTTGTCTAGTCACACGCAAAGACAAAACAACGTTGGGATTTTTATTGAACTTGCATTCACATTATATTCCAGGGAACCGATACCTTTACAATATTAGGTCTTCCTATCTGCTCCTTTTATTCAGGTGGATGGTGTTTGGTGAGTTCCCCTATCAGTGTCTTACACAACTTTTGCTGTATTAATTTCCTATAGGTTTTGTTGATATTTTACATATCTTTTATTATATTTTCAAATTGGTTATTTGCTGGCCCATAGAAACATTTCTGATTTGGGGATTTTGATCCTGCATCTAGCATCCAAGCTGACTTCTCTTAATAGTTCTAAGAGTCTGTATGTAGATATTATTGAATATTTTATGTAGACAATTACAAAACAATACTAATTTGTCTTTTCATTCCTTGTGACTTAGATCTTTTTCTTGTCTTATTGCATTGGGTAGACCCTTCAGTACAATGTTCAATAATAACATTGATGGCTGACCAACCAGCATCCTAACTCACATTTATGTTGAAAGGAAGACTTTGTGAAGCAGATGTGTTCCCTTGGGTCATGATGGTGATGTTCTATCTCTGTTGGGCATGTGTATTTACTTGTGTCTGTTATAACAGTGCAGACAGATTTATACTGAATGATCAATTCTTTATATGCAGCTGGCAGCATCTCTGGGAATGTTGTTTGATACCAGCTGAGCCTGTTTATAGGAAATGTTTAAGGAGATCTATGCAAGCATTATCTTTCCCGTATCTTCCCAACAAATCTATTCTTTTAAAGAACCAAATCAGCAGACACTTTTGGCCTTCTCCCCTGGTCCTCACATCAGCCCTAGGTGATAATGGAAAAGAAACGGACTTTGGAGTCCGGCAGATCTGGGTTTGATTTTAAGCTTTGCCACTAACTAGATGTGTGGCTCTATTTTAGTGTATTTGGGCTGCTGTAACAAAGTTTAACAGACAGGGTGACATATTAACAACAAAAGTTAATTTCTCATGGTTCTGGAGACTAGCAGTCCAGAGTAAGGGTGCCGGCATGGTTCCGGTGAGGAGCCTCTTCTGAACTGCAGACAGCCATCTTCTCACTATGTACTCACACCATTGAAGGGGCAAGAGATCAGTCTACATCCTCTTCTTTTAGGGGCACTGATCTCATTCATGAGAACTCCATCCTCGTGACTCAGTTACCTCCCAAAGGCCCCATCTCCTGATACCATCACCTTGGGGGTTAGGATTTCAACATATTAATTTCAGGCAGACACAAACATTCAGACCATAACAGTGGCCTAAGGCAAGTTACTTAACATCTCTGAGGCTAAGTTTCCTTTTCTATAAAACAGTAGTAGCAAGACCTACCTCAATAAGTTGTTCTGAAGATTAAGTGAGATAACAAGAAATAATATGGACCAAGTTCTTGGCATATGTTAAAGCTCATAGATAGTGGTCTCCTGTTATCTCCCCTCCACTGTTCTGTCTCTTTCAAATCAGGATTGTGCTTCAGAAGGTCTAACCAGAGAGACTTTTAGGGAGAGGCCATGGGAACACCTTATAATAACTTGGGTTTTCTTGGTAATCAATGTAATTTCTCTTGGATGAATTTCCTTAAAGCTTGAATCACCATTTTGCTTTTGCTTTTGTACCAACAGCTTTTAGTTGTCCCCACAACATGTTGATGGACATTTCTATAGACTGTGTTATTTGAGTGTCCTTCTTAACCACAAGTATCTCTTTGCTTTAGTAGTTGGTGTTCCTGTCCTTCTGAAGATAAAAACCCTTTATTTCATTATTGAAAATAGCATTTTAAATGCAAAGACCAGGGGGCTCCTGGGTGGCTCAGTCATTGAGAGTTGGACTTTTGATTTCAGCTCAGGTCAGATCTCGTGGTTCTTGGGATCGAGCCCCATGTCAGGCTCCTTGCTTGACAGTGAGGAGACTGCTTGGGATTCTCTCTCTCTCTCTCTCTCTCTCTCTCTCTCTCTCTGCCACTCCTCTGTTCTCCTCTCTCAAAATAAATAAATATACTTAAAAAAATTAAATGCAAAGACCCCAGAGAGAGTATATAAGGAGTAAATAACAAAATGACTTCTGGGATTAGGTTTTCCCAGGAGGGATTATGAAGTTCCTGAGTAATTAAAGGGTTTCATTGGGGGTGGGGAATCGACAAAGGAGAGGCAGCCATAGTGGGCAGAAGAACTGAAGGTATTCCTTGAGGGTTTCACAAGACCTAAAATCTGCCTGTTTACAACGTCATTTGTCTGGGCCCTGTGGAATCTGTACTTGGCCCAGAGCTTTTTTGCAAGTGTCTTATCAGAAATAATAATGATATCTATGATGGCTCTTAAGTAGAGGAAAAGAGCATCATGAAAACAAAACATAATTGGAATTATGGGGATGTGCCTCCATATAAATATCTGTGGCCCAGAGCATAAAAATAACTTTTCCATTGCAGAGCTAAGCCAAGAGTTTCACAGAAGCAGCATTGAGAATCTAATTTAAAACAGCTATGGCCCAGAAATTCAGAGACGGGACTGTCATACTGGCCTCTGTTCATCCCTTTGAAAGTTTTCTCCCCTAGCTCACTGTAATGCATATTCAGGGGAAGTTTGGAGGCACTAGAAGACAGTAATTGATGCTACAAACCTTGCTTTTGTTGGCCTCAGTTTAGCGTTAATACCAACATAGAGAAATTTAAAAAAAAAATTTTTTTTTTTTAACGTTTATTTTTGAGACAGAGAGAGACAGAGCATGAACGAGGGAGGGTCAGAGAGAGGGAGACAGAGAATCAGAAACAGGCACCAGGCTCCGAGCTGTCAGCACAGAGCCCGATGCGGGGCTCCAACCCACGGACCGCGAGATCGTGACCTGAGCCGAAGTCGGACGCTTACCCGACTGAGCCACCCAGGCGCCCCACATAGAGAAATGTTTTAATCTCACATCTTTACAACTGAGAACCTCCCCTAGTGCAGCTCTAGGCCTTTTGCTTGTTTGTGGTTCAAAGCAGAACCTCATAAATTTTGTGAAAATCCCCCTGGTGGCTGCCAGTCTAGCTTCAGTGGAAGGTGCCTCGTTGGGGTCATTGTAAGTAGTAAGGCAGCTACTTACCAGGTGCTTCTGATTTTCATAAAATTATCTTGAGGGAAAACAAGTGATCAGGCTTTCCTGGGAACTGGGTGATAATGTCAGAATCTTCCAGTCCAGAGAAAGCTCAGACTTGCCTAGATGAACATTTCCCCCCTCCGCTCCGCCCCAAAGGCAGAAACTTGTTATTTTAGGGTTCCAACCTCATCCCCTTTATCATTTTTCTTTGACTATCAGCTCCCAGTGGGAATGGCTCTGTACCACACGTGATGGGGTTTACCCAGCTTTAAACAGCCCCCTGCTTGTCTGGATCTGCCTGCTTCCCGCCCACACATTCCCCTCTCCTGCCCACATGTGCCCATGCGCAGGTGCACACAGGCCTTAGTGGGCTGTTGCACGGTGTTCGGGCACCCCGTTGCAAACTCCACCACTTGAGGCCTGCTTGTTGCCCGTCTGGCCAGAGGAGGCGCCTTCCTGGATTCTCATGAGAGCACTGTATGGGCTTCCCCAGCAGCGGGCTGCCTCCAGAGACAGGAGACCCACAGACTGAGACAGGTGCTGGCTCCTTTCTGGGTTTCCTAGTTTGTCTGAGCTGTTCGCCTGCTATTCTTGTGAAGAAACTTTTGTGTTTGTTTTTAAAACACCTTTCCTCTTGGAACTTTTCCTGTTTGTCTTGTTTCTGACTCGTTGCCTTGCTTGGACTTGACTTATCCGTGCTTCTGAGACCCTGATCTTACTTTGTTTAGGACTGCTTCCCCCACCCCCACCCCCTTTGGATGCATGTGGCTCATGCATGCAGCCACTACCTCCTGAGTGGCTGCTCTGTTTGAGGCTCCTGCACATCGAGACTGGTCATGAAGCTACAGCTGAGATCACTTTTCTGTTGCCAGCAAGTCACTGTGGAGAAAGGTGATGATGATGTGTGTCTGCAGAGCTGTGGGGTACTTGCCCCCGTGCCATGAGAGAGGTACATGAAAAATAGTCTCTCCTCTCTTCTCCTATTTCAGACTTAAATCAAGTATGTGTGTAGGCAGGAGCTATCAGGTTCAGCCCTGGTTTTCTCCTGCTTTCCAACTATCGCCTCCTATCGGGTTTCCCTGCCCCTGGCCTCACTGCCTTCCTGTCCATCCTCCACTGTAAGAGCTTTCTTTCTGAAATTTTGATCTGATCCTGTTTCCTTTCTCTAAATTCTTTCACTGAATCCCGTTGCCTTTAGGATAAAATCAACTCCTTACATGACACAGAAGGGCTTCTGTACCTTACTCACCTACCTGCCTCTTTATGGCAGAACCATGTTAGGCCCTGACTCCAGCTGGGCCCCTCTGCCTGCAGAATCATGCTCTTCTGTGCCTCCCCCCCCCCCCCCCCCCCCCCCCCGCAACCCTGCTCTCCTCCCCCCCCCCCCCCCCCCCCGCCCCGCCGCCTTTGCACAAACACTCACCGCTCTCCAGTCTGCTCTGCCTGATCAATTCATATCAGCCTTCAGGATTCAGTTCATAAGCCTGCTCTTTCAGAGGCCTTTTCAGTCCTGGCAGCATCACTCCCCCACCACACGGACATACGCATACCATCCATTACGGACACATAGCCATCATTCTCACCGATCTTAACTAAGCACCTGGCTGTGGGTCCCCATAGTAGCCTGCATTAACAAAACATTTGAGAACTGTCTGTACTAGACAGAGAATACCCTGGGGTAAGGGACTGTGACTATTTTTACTTGTACCAGTGTGTAGTATAGTGTTAAGTGTGCTCAGCTATCATTGTTGAGTGAATGTGTGCATGCATGAAAGAATTAATTAGTTCATATACACACACACTACGTGTTCACACACAACAAGATATGGTTCCCTTTGGGAAGCTTACTTCAAATCTCACTGAGAATATTTCCAAAGCACTTAGTAGGTGCTTAGCGAAGGTCTGTTGAGTCAAAGAATGAATGCACATACACACAAACTATGGACAATTTACCCCAAATGTACTGAGAAGAGAGCCATAAGATAACTCCACTTCCTCTTAACTGCAGTAGAAGGAATGTGGGACTGAAAAATCAAAGATGAGAGTTCATCTTCTTGGCTGTGTTACCTGAGTGAATCCTTTTACCCCTTTGGACCTCTATTTCCTCATCTGTCAAACGAGGTGTTAGAAAATATATTTAATGTCTATTGAACATTCTAGATTCAGTCTACTTTAGAAGGACTAAAGTCAAATAACCAGCTGCTTTCTACAAAGTGGCATGAATTTGGGACTCTCATTTTTTGGTCTCGTTGTGGAGATGTTCATGATAAGCCCTTAGCACTGGGCACAGCAGCAGAGCCAAGAAAAGAGATGGACCAGAGTTTGGCCAAAGGGGCAGGAGGCCAAAACCTCTTTGGAAAGCAAACACAACTAGGGGCCATGGCCAGGATGCCATGCTCTGAGCAAGGCAGGGGCAGCAGTCAGCGTTCCATGGCAGCCTGAGGTCAAAGCTGGCTGGAGATGACCAGGAATGAAGCATTGGAGGGGCCTGGAGATGTGTTTCAGGGGCATGTGCTCCTCCTGGGCAAGTCTGTGCAAAGACCCGATGCACGTCATCAAGGCCAGCTGTCTTCAGTGGTGTGAAGAATAGGCAGGTGAAAAAGTGTTTAGATTTAGCTTGCGTCCCCACAGAGCACAAATGAAAGCCAGGAGGAGGTTAATTTGGGGTTAATAGGAGGGAGAAGAGTTTAATCGTGCCCTAGTGATAATGAGATGAACTCCTCATAAAGTGACATGGTCTCCATTAATGGAAGAGTTCATGCAGCAGCTGGTTAATTCCTCTGCAGAGATGTTGTGTTAGAGATTCCTCTCTTGTGAAGGTTGGATCAGACGATGTTTCAAGTATTTTTCTGATTCTAAGAGAGCCTTTGCTTCTCATGTCCTCCACAAATCTTGTTTAGGGACACACTTTCAGATTTTATAGCCTATCCTTCTGTGATGTGGTTTCAGCACACCCCACTATCCTGGTGACCAGCCTTTGGGAACTCTGTAGTCTTTGACTGTCCCCCTTAAAGTGGAGCACTCTGGATTGGATGTCATGTACCAGGATGTGGCCTGGCCAGCTCCTCTCTGGGGACATTACACAATTTTTGTAGGTAGTGGACCTATTAATTCCTCATCTCTCTTCTCACTCTGAGCTGGGCTATAAAAGCAAACAGCAGCGAGCCTAGGCTTCTGGTATGTCTCAGGCCACCACAGGTGGTAGATGGACTTCATTTCCTTCCATCTACTTTTCTCTGCTGGAGTTGAACTTCAGATGTCTCTGTGGTGAAGCTTCTAATCCAGAGAGACTTTCGGGCTTGGGGGATACTAACTGTACTGGAAACTTCCATAGCATTCCATCTGGGCCTTCTCAAGTGCCTCACATTTCACCCCAGATGTCTTCTTGCTTTATTATTTGTTCCTTTCCCCCCTTTAGTTTTCTTTTCCATTTCTTCTTTCTCAACTCCAAGCCCACTGAATACTACAACATTTCTATTTGTGCAGTGTTTTTCGTTTCAGATTCTTTGCCCTCTTGGCATCCTGGTGAATAGGAATGCGGGTGGCTTGTCAGTTCCATTGTGCAAATGAAGAAAAATGCCCAGAGAGGTTAAGTGATGCGCTTAATTTATTGGCAGGGCCAAAGAGGCCCGGAACCTGGTTTCCTGACTTCTGTCCCATCCACTGTCCTGGAGCTCATACTGCATTTGCTCTTAGCGCTGGAAATGCAAAGGGCATCAAGCTTTTCTCTCTGTGTGTGGTCATTGTACCAAAAGAGTTTCCCCCGGGGGAGCAATCCCAGACCCTTAGTGACTCTTAATCTGAGACCATATTGAAGTAAACAAGCAAGAGTAACAAAAGCAAAAGAATTTATAATGCTTCATATTTTTCAGAGAAACTTCTGAGTCCTTCACCTTATATGATGCTCCCCAAAGCCCTTTGAGGTAGAAGAACTTGTGCAAGCCTCGTTTTGCAGGGGAAGGTCATGAGTGGAGTCCAGGTCTGAGGTCGGGGGAGGAGGCCCTGAGCTCCTGGTCCACAAATTTTCCACATGGCTGTGCTTCACGAAAACCAGGAAGAGGGTGTAAGTTGTTTCCCTCTGCTATCAAAGGCACTGGAGACCCATGGTGCAGGCCTAGACTTCTGAGTTTGGAAGTTGTCCTAAGATGTAGCTTCGTCTCGTGAACTGGAGTGAGAGTTGGGCCAGGGGGCTGGGGCAGGCTTTGACCCTGGATTTCAGGCTGGTGAATATAAGACCAGATGGGAGGGGAGCGTGCAGGCTGGGAGAGTTGGGTTTTTTTTTTAATGTTTACTTATTTTTGAGAGAGAGAGAGAGTGCAAGCAGGAGAGGGGCAATGAGAGGGGACGGAGGATCCAAAGTCAGCTCTGTGCTGACAGCAGCCCAGTGTGGGGCTCAAACTCACGAACCATGAGATCATGACCTGAGCAGAAGTCAGATGCCTAACCGACTGAGCCACCCAGGTGCCCTGAGAATTGGTTCTTAAGATATGGGTGAGAAGGGCTCGGCCTCCTGCGGAGAGAGGTGGTCTTCTAAGATCTGGTAGATGCACTAGTGGGGATTTCCTAGTGTGAAGAGGGACTGTTCTCACCAAATGTGTCTTGTTATTGTCTTGGGTTTTTTTGCCATTTATTCAGCAAGCACCTACTGAACATAAGTAAATCTCTAACATATTTATAGTTTAGTTTTTCTTATGAGGACTTCCCATATATAAGTGTGTATCTATATATCATCTCACATATAGTTATTCTCATTAATGCACATAACCAAATCATGGGAGTACAGACTATTTTCCTTCATTTATCATTATGAAACTGAGACCCAAGGAGGGTAATTAGTTTGCTTAAAGCCCCACGATTACTTAGAAGCTGAGCCAAGTTCAAAAATCCATGTTTCTTGAACTCTTTTATTGGTACTTCTAACTGCCTTCCACATGTAAGCAGTTTCTAACCTTCAAGGTGTATGCTTTGAAGAGAAATAGAGAAAAACACCTTTGTAATTATTACTTGGGGTTTTGCTTTATCTTTAAAGGCTGGAAAACCTGAATGCAGAGTTGAAACATAACATGAGCCCTTTTTGTTAAACCCCAAGTGGGCATTGTATGGTTGTTACTCACTCTTTAAGTCAACCAGAAATGAGTCCTCTTCTTAGATTTGGAATTAGCTTCTGTGCTCTGGTGCATCCTGACCTGTGTCAGGCACCCTAGTTATGTGACCAAATGGAGCAGTGCAGCAGGAAGAGAATGTTGGCTTTCCTCAGCAAAGTAGTTACCGGTGAGAGGGCAGGGGTCACGGTACAACCAACCTGGCTCCCCCTGTAGTGAAGGAAGGTCATTGTCTCAGAGCTCCCAGGGCTCAGATATGTGACTCAGCTCAGAGTTCAAGTCTCCCTTACAGCCCACCATAGACTGTGCCAGGCCAAAGGGCCGAGCTCCTCTAACCCGTCCTGCTCCTATAATGGACACACAGAGCTCTACTGCCCTGAGCCCTGGGAACTGAGGCTGACATGCTAAGCAGGGCTGGTGCCTAAGATACCTCATCCTGTTGGCTCAGGCTGATGCCCAGCACACCCTTCCCAAGGGGCCTCCTCTTCAGATAGAAGTCTCGCTACGCTGCCTGGGTCAGGGTAGTACTTTGGTGGAGATCCTGCTCTTCCCAGGGAAGCTGTGGGTTTTTCCCCTGTCAGATTGTCCTGCTGCTGCCACCTCCCCCTTCCATTTCCAGCCAGAGCAGCTGTTTTCCTGCATTTTCCTTGGCACAGTTCTTGCCCTATAGGGAGCCTGTAAGAGACTCTGACATGACCCAGAACCTGGCTTCAATGTCACGTACATTTTTCAGTCATTCACCAAATGTTTATTGGATCTATCAGCCTGTGCCAGGGCAGGCACCCAGGCATGAACAGGGTCCTGCCAGTCCCTGTCTGGGAGTGGTGCCCAGCCTAGAATGGAGACCCCTGGAGGCAACCAGCTTGCTGTGATGAGCGCTATTGGGAATTCCAGCCTGGATTCCTTAGTCATCTACCCTGGGGGTTAGTGCCCTGGTGCTCTGTGTTTCTGCCAGACTTCCCAGCTCTTGACATCTGCCTTAGGGGCCTTGCTCTGCTGTACCAGGCCTGCATTGCCCAGTGCTCCGACTGTGTATTGCTGTAGAACAACCACTCCAAAGTGTAGAGGTTTTCATTGATGGATGAACAGACAGGCAGACTAGTGTACATATGCACTGGAATATTGTTCGGCCTCAAAAAGGAAGAAAATTCTGGCATGTATTTCAACATGGATGAACCTTGAAGACATTATACTAAGTGAGATAAGCCAGTCACAAAAGGATAAATATTGTACAATTCCTTAGATGAGGTACTTAGAGTAGTCAGCTTCACAGAGGCAGAAAGTAGAGTGGTGGTGGCCAGGGGCTGGGGCGGGGCATCCGGAGTTAGGGTTCAGTGAGTCCAGAGTTTCAATTTGGGAAGATGGAAAGTTCTGAAGATGGATGGTAGTGATGGTTGCACAGCTATGTACTTAATACCAGGACTTTACACTTGAAAGTGGCTAAAAGGGTAAATGTTATGTTTATGTGTATTTTACCACACAAAAACACGTAGAGGCTTAAAGATCACAATTTAACATGATCTCTCTTGGTCGTGTGGGTACACTGGGCTCAGCTGGGTGGTTCTGGCTTAGGGTCTCTCATATAGTTCTAGTCAGATGGCAGCCAAGGCTGGAATCACTGAAAGCTAAGGTGGCTGGATGTCCAAGATGGCGCCTCAGTGTGGCTCCCCCATGTAGCCTGGGCTTCTTATGTGGTGGCTCAGCGCTCCCACAGAGCAGGAGAGGCAGCTTCTGGGGCAGTTCAGGCCTATGCCTAGAATTGCCACAGTGTTACTTCTGCCACACTGTATTGGTGGGAGCAGTGACAGACCCACCTTCAAGGGAAGGGGAAATAGAGCTTCTCTGCTCCATGGCCTTTTAGAAGAGCATTAGATGGGAGATACTGTTGTGACCACCATTAGAAAACTTTCATCCTGAAGCATGGTTGCAGGAGTCCTAAAGAGATTGGAGAGGAACGGGTCTTCAGGGAGGCACACACTTCTCTGTACGGCCTCTTTTTCAGGAGAATTCATCTTCACAGATTGGTAGAGTTTGAATCTTCATAAATTGTTAGGACTTTTTGAAGTCAGTTGCTAGCAACGACTTGTTCTAACTTACAGAGACAGAATGAAGCAGAGCTGGAACAAAACCTCCTAAACACTGACCTCCTGGCTTCCAGGCTGGGCAAACAGCTGTGGGGACCTCACCCAGAGGCACATTTTTGTGCTGTGAGCAATAGTAGAAGGTCTGGTGGAGAGAGGGGTATGGCGAGAGAGGCCCTGGGCATGTCCATGGAGGTCGGCCTGCATCTTAGAGCTGGGTGAGCCCCTTGCTGTGCTGTTTGGAGCTCATGGACATCACTGAGCAGAAATATGCACAGGCACCTGGGTGTTCTGAAAGGACACTGGGAGTTACTCATTTACATGGAGATTCAGAGTCCAGAAGAAGGCCATTCAAGCACCCTGGTTGGTATGTAGAGTTAGTAAGTTATTATTATTTTTTAGTGTTTATTTGTTTTTGAGAGAGAGAGAGAGGCATCACAAGTGGTGGGGGTGGGGGGCAGAGAGAGGGAAACACAGAATCTGAAGCAGGCTCCAGGCTCTGAGCTATCAGCGCAGAACCCAACATGGGGCTGAAACTCATGAACTGTGAGATCATGGCCTGAGTCGAAGTCAGAGGCTCAACTGACTGAGCCACCCAGACGCCCCATAAGATTTTTTTTTTAAGTTTATATATTTATTTAAATAATCTCTACACCCAAAATAGGGCCAAACTCACAACCCTGGGATCAAGAGTCATTCTGACTGAGCCAGCCAGGCACCCTGTGATGTGTAAGTTTAAATATAAGCTAATGCCCATCGCTGAGAATGTCAGTGGGCAAATCTGTTCATTTATACCTACTTACATGTTTCTTTTTGTTTTTAAATTTATGTTTTTAAATGTTTATTTATTTTTGAGAGAGAGACACAGAGCATGAGCAGGGGAGGGGCAAAGAAAGAGGGAGACACAGAATCCGAAGCAGGCTCCAGGCTCCGAGCTATCAGCACGGAGCCCAATGCGGGGCTCAAACCCACAAACTGTGAGATCATGATCTGAACCACAGTCGCTTAACTGACTGAGCCACCCAGGTGCCCCCCTACTTACACGTTTCTAATCCAGACTTTGCTGTAAGTGCAAAATTCTTTGTTAAAACCTTTAGTGGCCTTCAAAATGCAATAAAGTTCACAAATATTTTGTGTGTACTCCCTGTAGCCTGAGAGGCACAAATATTTTTGTGTGTGATATCTGCATTTGAGACCAAGAGCCCAAGTGAAAGGTTGATCTTGTGTACTTAGTTTGTAAATAGGACTTTCATGACTGATTTTTAAAATCTTAGAATTGTTCAAGTTACATATTTATACATGTTCATTCATTGAATTGCCGGGAATGGTGAGGATTGAAGCAAATGTGCTTTGGTTCTCTGTAAGTCAGTGGTTCCTGCCTGTGTATTCAGTGATTCGGGCATTTCCAGGTGAGCTTGGTGGTCAGCAACAGCTCAGAACTGGCCACAGATAAGCCAAAATGCATTCGATGTGAGGCTTGCACACAGCCTGGATTACTTCTGATGTCGTTCGTCTCTGGGGCTTGTGGTCCAGTTTGGGCAGCTATGGAGGGGAGACCTGCCGTAGCAGCAGTCAGCCTGTGCACAACTGGGTTTCATGGATGAAGCCAGGCAGGAGACAGTCCCCTATGCTGGTATTAACTGGCGTGTAACCCACATGCACAGAAACATGGGCAAGAGGGTATGGTCGCTGATGCCTCATCTGCTGCCCCATGTCTCTGCCCAAGCATGTGTCCCCTCCCCAGAGAGCCTGCCTGCCTCTGCGCCAGGGCTGTCCTTTCCCAACCTCCCAGTATGCTTTAGTGCGGGAGAGTGAGCACATTCTTTCATTTGTTGTTACCTCTGGTCTTTCCTACCAGGTTATAAGCAGCTTGGGGGCAGGAATCTAGTGAGAACAGCCTCTATTTATGCACCTGCCATCTTACAGGTGTTACTTTATTTAGTGTCTCAAGAACCCTGTCTCTGTTTGCTCTAGCTACCATGTCAGAAAAACCACAACCTCTGTGGTTTAAACAACAGAAATGCATTTCTCACAGTTCTGGAAGCTGGAAACCTAAGATCAAGGTGCTGACAGATTTGGTTTCTTCTGAGACCTCTCTCCTTGGCTGTGTCCTTATGTGGCGTTTTCTCTGTGTCTTCCTCTCTGGTGTCTGTCTGTATGTCCTCACTTCTTATAGGGACACCAGTCAGATTGGCTCAGGGACTACCCTAACAGTCTCATTTTCACTGAAACAACTCTTTAGAGGCCCTTATCTAACCACAGTCACATTCTGAAGTACTAGGCATTAGGGCTGAATTGCGGGGCACAATTCAGCCCATAACAAACAGTAAAAGTTAACTATGATTATGCTTTTTTTCACACCTGGGGAATTAAAGTAACTTGCCCCTGTCACACAGCTGGTCAGTGGTGGGGCCAGGATTCACACACAACCTAACTTCTAAACCCTTCTTTCCCCACCACAGGAATCAGGTCATACTGGTTTCTGTTGTCTGCATGGTGTTTCACCCAGGACCCAGCACTTGGAAGACACTATTTGCTGAGTGAATGCGCAGGGGTTGGGGGTACAAGAATTTGTACCAGAACATGTGGCAGAAGAGCCCCAGCATCCAAGGATGAAGGTCCTGGGTCTCTCCCAGCATGTGATGGTCCTTAACTTCTCAGACCATTCCAATTTGAACGCAGCATGATTAGTGTGTGGGAGGGAATCACATTCTAAAGCATCAAATATCCTTTCTGGGCCATTTAGCTACAGCTTCTTCTGAAAACACTAAAAATAATTACATGGTAATTAAGATAAATTACTTGACCAGGTTTCATAGCAAAGTGGTTGATTTTGTCCCCCACCCCCAATATTTAAGTCCAGAGAGAGATCCTGGATCCAGAGAGTTCTTTAAACTTCCAGGACTTTCTGCTTATCTTCAGGAGGGCCCTTGGGCCTGCAGAGAAGAGGGTAAGGAGGAGATTTGCATGTTTAAGACGTGTGATCTGAGCCAGGCCCCCTTCACCTGACTTTATCCCACATCTTTTTCAAGGTTTCCTTTGAGAATACAGAGTTGAAACCCGGGAGCCACCATCCAGTAACCACAGCGTCCTGCACCCCCGCCCAGCCCTAGGGGCCCCTGAGGAGATAATGCCCTTTCTCATTTCCTCCTCTTGAGTGCCTAGCTCTTCCCACTGGAGAGCCCACAGGAACATAAATACCAGAAGGCAGCCTTGAAAGCAGGCCTTGTTTGTTGGCCCTCGCCTGCACGAAGGCTCACTTGTCTGCCTCCTTCTCCTGGCCTGGGGTGGGCTGGATTTTTTGGAGAGTGGGAAGCCCTGGGGCCTTTTTGTGCTCCTGAGACTGAAGTGTAGGTAGAGTTTGAAAAAGGGGGCTTTTGCTAGGGCTGCCAGAAACCAGTGCACCCAGGAAACAACGCAGCCCCAGAGCTGCCCAAACCAGGAACTGGGGGCTGGGGGATTGAGGTGGCCAAGACATGGACCGCCAACCACAGCCTCTGCCTGTGGGCCCCAGCATCTGTATTCCCTTTGCTTCCAGACTGGCAGCCTGGCCTCACCCCCACCCACTGGTGAAATTGCTCCCACCCCATCCCTACAGACCCTGTCACTAAACCCAGATGTCTCTCACCTCTGTTTTCCCTGCCCTCTGCTGCTCTTCAAGGCCTCATGAGGACATTCTTTCCTGCCTTAGGGATCCTTTCACCTCCAGGTTTTACCTTGACCTCTTGGGTGTGTCTCCCTTTCTCCCTTTTTTCCCCTCCTCCTATAAAGTGACCAGTCCTCAGCTTTGGATGCCATGCGGCCTCCCCTGTTTTCTCCTGCATTCTGCTCTCACCTAGCCTAGAAAGAGACCCAGCTCTACCTGTGTAGCCTCTGGTTTTCTCTCCAAGTACTGTCTTGTGTTTCTAGCTCCTTGCTAGATATTTCCACTTGGATGTACCTCAGACCTGCCCCTCTTGCTGCCTCTCCTCTGGCCCTACTTTTCTAAGTGCCAGATTGCCCCTTTTCCTGTGTTTTTTGAGATCGCTTTGGTGTCCAAATCCTGGCAAGTCTTCTATATAAAAACTTTATCTGCCCTCTCTCCTGTTGTGACTACTGCCCTGGTAATCAGTGTGGTGTAGTGGAAAGGGCGTGAGATTTGGGGCCCAGACAGGGTTCGATTCTGACAGCACCTTTTTCTGGTTGTGCCACCTCAGGCACATTGCCCAACTTAAGCTTCCAATGGATTATCTACAAAGTAGACAGATGCAGAAGGGCAGATATCCTGCTTGGCATACTCAGCTCACTGGCCTTCTCAACAAGGAACAGGGGTTCTCAACCTTGGTGCTATTGACATTTTTTTTTTTTTTTAATTTTTTGAGAGAGAGAGAGCGAGCACAAGTGGGGGAAGAGCAGAGAGAAGGAGAGACAGAATCCCAAGCAGGCTCTGCACCATTAGCACAGAGCCTGTGTGGGGCTTGAACTCACAAACTGTGAGATCATGACCTGAGCTGACAAGAGTTGGACACTTACCCAAATGAGCCACCCAGGTGCCCCAGTGCTATTGACATTTTAGGCCAGGTAATTTTTCGTTGTGGAGGCTGTGCTGTGCATGGTAGGATGTTAAGCAGCATCCCTGCCCCCTACCCACTCGATGTCAGTAGTACCCCCTGTACTGGTTGTGACAACTAAATGTCCCCAAACACTGCCAAGTGTCCCCTGGGGAGTTGAGTCATGCCAGTGGAAGATCGCTGGGACACAGCCATGCTGAGTCTCTGGTATGGGTGATGAGTGTGGTCCCAGGGTTTCACCTTACAACTGTTGGCCACACGTAGAAAAGCCCTACGTCATTTTTGATCAGTCTTTTTCGTGATTACTTTTGCCATCTCCAGGTGCTGTGCTGACTTGCTTAAGTTGTGCTTTTTATTTCACAGCTTAGTACACGCTGGGCTTGCACCTTGGTTTTCTCTTGCCATAGAATGGGAGAACCAGTTTAGGACTAGGCAGGAAGCCCTGGGACCTCATCAGTGTCACCTGCGGGCCTGGCCCAGCCTGCTGCTCGGCCTGGGGCTGCTAGCAATGGTCAGTGCTGACTCAAGAACTCCTCACTTGTAAGCACTGTGCTACTATTTTTTGAGTGCCTATGATATAGCATTTTACTTATTAATTTGGCATTAACTTATTTAGAACTTGGGAAGTAGGTGTGATTCATATTCAGTTTATAGATGAGGACCCTGAGAATGTTAAGCAACATGTGTCAGGGATACTAAGTAGAAGAAGTGAGATGAGAGTCCAGGCCAGGTGACTTGGGTGTGAGAGTCTGTCCCCTAGACCTCCACGCTCTTCTGCCTTTGTGGGTTGAGCCCTTGCTGCGACTAGAGGGCAGGAGCCCATGCACAAGGAGCTCCTCTTAATTGTGGCTCAAGAGGTCCCCATTTGCCACCTACAGGTCCTAAGGACAGAGAACAGACCTTTAGGGCAGGCAGATGGCTGGTTGAGACCATGAGTCCCAGCACTGTGTCTACCACCAAGAAGCTCTGATTGGGGTAGTTTCCTTCCTTCACACTTTGGACAAGACTTGGCTGTGGAATGTGCTGGGTGCTCACTCTTCCCTAAGAGAATAGCCTAAGGGTTCAGTGCCACTCACTAAAGGGGCAGATGAGAGGTTGGCCCTAGCCCGTAGCCCCACACTGTTCCCTCCTGGACCCTCTGTAGTAGGAGACTGAGGAGGGTCCCAGAGGCCTGTGAAGGGAAGATGACCTTGGGCTGGGGCTTCGTGGGGTTGGGGAGAGACAGGCTGAGGCTCCACGGTTCCAGTGGTGGAGTGTGCCCTGGGCATCATGCAGCATTCCAGAGCCTGATTCCCATAGAGGGTCTGAGACCCGGGTGGGTTCCCTGCCTTGGCCAGAAGAGGCCAGGACCTGGGGTGGGAGGCTTTAGTGCTGCCAGTGAAGAGAGCTGCCAGATGCCACCCTCAATGCCAGAGGATGACCTGGGGATCAAAACTCTCATATGCTTGCCGAGGTCAAAGGCAAGAGTTCACTCCAGTCATGGCCTATCTGGAAGCTCTTTGGTCTCCTGTCTGGGTAAGCAAAAGGGGTATGTTCTTCCATGAGAACTGCTGGTGTCCCAGGGGAAGAACCTGGGGTTTGGTTGTTCTGAGAGTGATGCTGAGACTCTGCTAAGCTAGAGAAGCTGTCTGGGCCTGGAGCCAATCTTCATGGTTAGAGCAGAGACGGTGGTGGCAACAGAATGAAAAGGCCAGGGCATCAGGAATTAAAGGTGGACTGTGTGTTTCCTAGCCCCAGACACTTTATTCTTAGAAGAGCATGTTCCATGAGCCTCGCTGGCTCAGTCGGTTAAGCGTCTGACTTCGGCTCAGGTCATTATCTCACAGTTTGTGGGTTCGAGCCTCATGTAGGGCTCTCTGCTGTCAGCACAGAGCCTGCTTTGGATCCTCTGTCTCTCTCTCTCTCCCCCTCCCCTGCTCTTGCTCTCTCTCTCTCAAAAGTAAATAAACCTTAAAAAAAAAAAAAAAAAAAGAGCACATTCCAGAATGTTCTGAGGCAAACCATCCATGTGGGTCTTTGAGGATGGCTTCCTGTTATCCCATCCTGGAGTCCATAAGAAGGTTAGCTTCTGAAGGCTCTGGGAAGGAATGCCATGTAGAGACATGTAAACCCTTGCTTAACCAGGGTTTCTCAAACAAATTTGACCATGGGTCTTTTCCCCAAGCCTGTTAACTTCTTTCTGTTTTGAGAGATTCCGTCTTCAAGGAGAAACCCTGAGCAGGGATTCAAGCACAAGGGACTAAGGAACAGATCACATCTGGAGAGCAGGATAGAGGCATAGTCATGTGCCAGACAGAATGGACACCTAGTTCTAGAAAAGGATTTGTAACAAGTTGACCTGATGCTAAAGCAAACTGCAGAGTCTGGGCTTTTTCCTTTCTTCCTGACTTGAGAAAGGAAGGCTAGAATGGGAGACAGGGAAAACAGAAAGGAGAAAGACAAAGAGAAAGGAAAACTATATGTACCAACACAGCACAGAGCCTGCTTTGGATCTGCTATGGGTACCAAGTACCCATAACGTGGCAATTTACATATGAGGCAAATATCACCATTTCACAGATAAAGAAAGTGAGGCTCAGAGGTCTCTGCTTAGTAAATTCCATAGCATTTATGGCAGTGATATGGATGTGGTGTACCTATTCCATAAAAGTGTCATGGTGAGGGGCGCCTGGGTGGTTCGGTTAGTAAAGCACCCAATTCTTGATTTCCACTCAGGTCATGATCTCATGGTTCATGAGTTTGAGCCCCACATCAGGCTCTGTGCTGACAGTGCAGAGCCTGCTTGGGATTCTCTCTCTCTCCCCCTCTCTCTCTGCCCCTCCCCCCATCTCAAAGTAACTAAATAAATATAAAAAAGTGTCACGGTGAGAATAACATTCTGAAATCAGAATGGCCCACCCAGCGCAAAATTTTTTCTTTGTTCACATAAAGACCGTCTCCTGGGACTAGTTAGTTTGGGTTACTATCTGTTTATACTACTCTCCAGATTTAGGAAATGAGAAGATTATTAAAACAAGGTTAAAAAAAAACGGCCAGGACCCAGATTCATCCTGGAGAAGTGGAGGTTAAATCCACAGCGGGGGGGTGGGGAGTGGTGCTGGGGAGCTGAGCTGGAACCAGCACAGATAATATTCAAAGGCACGGGTAGGTTTTGCTGTGGGTTAGTATTTTACAAATGGTATTTCCTGTCACATAGCTGAACTAAATACCACACATGTTTGTGATTAAATATGATGGGCTGCAGAACATCTGTGGTAATAATACAGGCAGTACATGCAGTGGGCACTTCTGTGACCTAAGGTGAGGGTGTGCTCTGCAAGCCTTTTCACTTCACACAGGGTTTTTGTGTTGCCTTATGATTCATTTCTGTTTGAAAAGTTTGGTTCTCCTTTTAAAGGGAAAAATTCTACAGGAATGATATTTTAAACACTGTCTTAGCAAACCTTCATGGATGCATTTTGCACACTGGGCTGTCCTTGTCTTTCGCTTTGTTTCTGGGATACGCATCCCAGAATAGTAAGGAGGGTAACTAGATTGCAGACCTCCAACCAAACAATCACAGGGAGGCTTTGCGAATGCTGCCCCAGCCTAGCTCCAGCGTTGCAATTGAGGAATCCAGCACTGGGAGAGTCAGACAATTCCTTCTTTGGGGGGACAGCCAATGAAACCACACAGATACTGACATGAAGACATTCTTTCTCTAGATTAGGCAGCATTGTTGTGGAGCAAAAGAGGCATAGGCATAAAAGGACTAAATCCAGCCTTTTACAAAGGCAGGGGCATTGCTGAGGGTCCAGATGTGTTGAGGCTTGAGTAGGAGTCAGCCTGACAACGACAGTCGGGTGGAGCTAATTCCAAGAGGTTACTGCTAGGCGCTTGTGATGCTTTCCTGAGCTGAACACTTCTTCAATGTCCATCCTCCCCCAGGATCTGGCAGCTACAGAAAAGCCAGATCCCAGGGACCATCTGAGAGGGTGTTGTTCTCCACAAGGGAGGACAGTCTTCAGCTGCAGATGAACAGGGATGCTAATTCAAGAGCCGAATGCGTCCAATCTGATTGTGATAATCTGCAGGAAAAGGTAGAACTTCATATTTACACTTTATTTGAATGGTTTCTGAAGAAAAGCAAAGGAAATCTGTGAAGAACAGCAGGAGTAGATCCTCCAGAGTAGGGGGCGGGGTGGGGTGGTATGGAAGGACGAGGCAGGGAGTTACATGAAGTTTGGGGAATTCAATGTATACCAAGATGGCCTGGTCCTAGAAGACAGGGTGGCACCCGAGTGTATTTGTTGGGCAGCAAGTCTGAAATACTGTTCATCGCTAAGGGCGGGGTGGCTTTTTGCAGTTGAAAAGGGACAGGAAATGGGATAGGCTGAGTTATGAAAGCCAGTCTCAGAATTGACCCAAATTGCTACTGAGCTGTTGTTCTTGAGCGATCATGGGGAAAACATTCTCTGAGCTTGTCTTTCCCACAGCCTGATGTCCAAGCGGCAGATACGCGTGGTGGGCTTTGTGGAGAAATAGGCTCTTTCCAGGTGAGAATAGAATCTTTCCAATTTAGAGAATGCCTCCCTGCAGGAACTCTCCTTAGTGAAGGTGGAGTGGTGGCAAGTGCTCGGAAATGGGAATGTCCCCATTGGGAATGTCCCCAAGGGACACCAACGCCAGCAAGTCATTGGATCTCTTGGGACCTCTGGGGTGGTGGATGGTCTGGAGCATGGACTTTGGGATCTGCCTCTTTCTGGTTGGGTGACTTTAGGCAAGTAGCTTAACCTCTCTGAGACTTATTTTCCTCTTCTACAAAGTGATGTTTATTACTTAATGGGGTTGTGAGGATTAAATGCACACCCAGCCCTTAGCATACCCTAAGTACATAGCAAGTACTTGATATATGTTCGTTGAGCAGAATACCTCCAATTTCTGTCTGACTCTGAAATGCAGTGATTCTTTGAACTGAGGAGGGCAGTGTGGAGATTTACTTTATGGGAAACTGGAAAGACGATTTAGAATTATTCGATCAAAAACGTATTGAACTGCATAGTGATGTCAGATATTTGTAGACAATGTGGAAGATGTCCTAATGAATGAGACATAATCCCTCCCTGCAAAAGCTTCAGTCTGACTCACAAACTTGATAATTATTAGCCTCAATTCTTTTTGGTGAGGTAATTATTCCATACCAGTGCTGCTTTTTCATAAGCTTATTGCAAGTAATTTGCAATATTGCTAATAATATATAAGGTGTTGCTATTTTTGAAAGATTTGCTTTTTAAAACAATTTAGAATAAATTCATCATCTCCACAATACTCTCATAAGAATTCCAGGATGATTTCTTTAGTGGCAGAAAGGGGTGGAGTCTCGGATTGTATGTAAGTGTGGACTTTCTTGTGTTTCCTATGGCCTGTGGCCTACCTTTGCTGATCCAACATTTAGAAAGGTGGAGATAATTAATTATTTCAGAACGTCCCTCAATATTTTGGGGGTTGTTAAACTCTGGGTACACCCAAGAGAATGTGCTAGGCTTCTGAATGCCATCTGTCATATGTGTTGAGGTAAAAGGTTGAAAACCACTGTCTACCTACATCCTGTTGTTCCCAGTGTCAGTAGGCATGTGCACTTTTAATTTGTTCTTGAATCCAATGTATTCGGCAGTGCAAAAGAATGTCTGATAGTTTTTTTTTTTATTAAAAAATTTTTTTAAGTGTTTATTTTTGAGAGAGAGAGAGAGAGCGAGAGCGAGAGCGAGAGAGAGAGAGAGAGAGAGAGAGCATGAGCAGGGTAGGGGCAGAGAGAGAGGGAGACAGAGAATCTGAAGCAGGCTCCAGGCGCTGAGCTGTCAGCACAATGCCCAACATGGGATTCGAACCCATGAACCATTAGATCATGACCTGAGCCAAAGTCGGGTGCCCAATCGACTGAGCCATCCAGGTACCCCAAAGGATGTCTAATAGTTATAGGAGAAGCAAACACTCCCCTAGAAACCTCCAAACCTCAGAGATTGGTTTCTAGAAGCTTCCAACATAAGACATTATTCTTTCCTATCTGCACCTCATTCAGAGTCCTGGTGTCTTGTCCTATCTCTGTATTTTGTCTGGCATTGTCTTCCAGGAGTTAGCAAGATAGTCCAGATTGACTGAAAACAGACCTCTGGAAGGATTAGGGCATGTGGGGTAGGATGCAGTCCACACCTGAGGAAAAAACCACAGAAGCCAATGAGAGGAACCTTTATTTTGGAGGAAGGCAGCTGGGGATGTAGTGCCAGGGGTCCTGAGTTCCCAGTTCTGCACTAAATGGAACCTGGACTTTAGAGAAGGTGCCTCCAATGCTGTGGTCTATACTCTGGGTTGTCATAAATTAAAAAAAAAATTTTTTTTGTTTTAATATTTGTTTATCAAGAGACAGAGAGAGACAGAGCATGAGCATGGGAGGGGCAGAGAGAGGGGGAGACACAGAATCCGAAGCAGGCTCCAGGCTCTGAGCTGTCAGCACAGAGCCCGAAGTGGGGCTCGAACTCACAAACTGTGAGATCATGGCCTGAGCCAAAGTCGGACACTTAACTGACTGAGCCACCCAAGCACCCCTGGGTTGTCATAAATTTAAATGAGATGTTGCCTGTGACAGGGCTCTGTAAATGGTAGGATTTAGGGTGCCCTGGGAGGCATAGACACATATTGACATCCTGCCTCATTTGCAATGCAGAAAAAATCCTGAGGTTAAATAGGTGTTCCTGCTTGAGTACTTTTGGTTCCAGTGTCTTGAAGGAGATGGTGAAGTTGCAGATGACTAAGGCAGGACATATTCATGACCTCTCCACTCTGGGCTACTGCATCCCTCCCTGAGACCCAGGGGGCCTTGGACAGACCAAGGCTCTGGAAAGGATGTGGCTGTTTCCCTGCTGAAGGTGGGGGTGAGTTAGGGAAGGAAGAAGGAAAGCCTTAGATGGAATCGATTCTCATTGTTGACTTTGGGAAAAATGATGGTGGAGGCTTTGAGACTAGAATAGAAAGATGAGGTCATATACAAGGAAGGGGCAAAAGAGGTCAGAGAGAAATGAAATGAGTGTGAAGAGGATTGATAAGGAAGGGCAGCAAGAGGGATACAGAAGAGGAGCAAGAAGAGAATAGTGGGAAACACACCTGCACTTGACCACAGGGAGCCAGAGTCTTAGCCCCTCATTCCAGGAGCATCCAAGTCCCACCTTTTAAACAGGGACAAAGGTTTGGGCTCATATTGGGCACAATGCAGAATTCCGTTTGGTTGTATTAAACTCACATTACATTTGCTGAGTGCCTTCTATGGAAGAATCCTGCATACAGGGGAAGAGTATACTTTGCATAGATTTTTGTGTTTAAGGTAGGAGTTTTCTTGCAAGGTGTTCTCTTTAAAGTTCAAGGGTCACTTAAAAGGTCATGGAATTGATTTCTCTGGTTTATGGAAATCACTTTTTTTTGATAATATGCAAAAGCTCTGATAAAACCACTATCACTGCTCGAAATTTTGAAGATAGCAGTGGAAAACAGATGAGGCAAAACGTTTTCTGTAGATCAGAATAAGATTCTATCCAAAGCGTACTTATTTCTTCTCTTGGTCTTCTCTTTTTCTTTCTTTTTAATAAACCCAACTAACATAAATATTTACACAATCTCTCACCCTAAAGAGAATGGAATGGGATGGGTCAAGAAACATTGCTGCTGATTTCCTGCCTCTGTGCCTCCTGGTGGTATCTCATTGAAACAGGCTGTGCCTGCTTGGAAGGGAAAGTGCTTTGTGGAACTCCAGCCCGAGGGCAGTGACAGTGAAATGCCCTCCAGAGAGAGCCAGCTGGCCTGGACTGCTGCTCTACTGTGTGTTTTTGTGCCCTCAGGAATGTGCGGATTTAGCAAATGACAACAGTGAATGTGCCCTGTCCCCAGTGGAGCCCCAGGCTTGCTCTCTCTGTGTTGGCTCTTTTCCAGGCTTGAATGATTGCACTGGTTGAGCCCTCATTATCCACAAGGGGAAGCGGGAAGGCTGGCTGGAGGGAGAAAAATATGCCTTTCTCATGGCTGTGTTCCAGCAGGTTTTGAGTTTTCATATCAGTACATCTCATGGAGTTTTTCTCTCTGTCAGTTTGGAAGTTTGGTCAAAACTCCCAGCAGTAGCACAATTTCTGCTTTTGAAAAAAATTTTGGTTGGATGTCAACCACCATAGAATTATTTTAGAGTGGGAAAGGACTTACCTTAGAGATGATTCTACTCGAATCACTGAATGTCCAGAGTGGCTTTGCCCCATAGCTGGTGAGTGACAGAGCAGCACCCGGCATTCAGGGTACCCAACCCTCCAGGTCTGTGCTGTGGCCTATACAGCTCATTGCCTCTGATGCCATTAGAATGATCTCAATAGTTTATATTGTATTAGCTCAGGATGAAGTGATCTGTGCTCAAATCCTGGTTCTTTCCAAACTTAGGTATATACCCGAGAAAAATGATCACACCAAAACTTATATATAACTTATACAAAAGCTTACTATTCATAATAGCTAAAAAAATAGAAATAAACCAAATGCCCATCAACTGATGAATGGATAAACAAAATGGAGACTATCTTCACAATGAAATGTTATTCAGCCACCAAAAGGAATGAAGAAGTACTGATACATGCTACAACACAGATGAACTTTGAAAACATTATGCCAAGTGAGAGAAATCAGACATAGAAGGCCGTATGTTGTAAATCCTATCTATATAAAATGTTCAGACCAGGCAAATTAAAAAAGTCTATTAGTGGTTGTCAGGACTTGGGGGTAGGGGTGGGGAGAAAGGGGAGTGACTGCTAATAGGTACAGGTATATTTTGGGGGTGATAAGAACATTCTGGAAATAGTGGTGATGGCTGTACAACTCTGAATATACTAAACACTACTGAATTGTCATTTTTTTTAAAAAAAGGATAAATTTTAGTGTGTGAATTGTATCTTAATAAAGTTGTTATTAAAAAAAATCTTAGTTCTGTCTCTTATCAGTGAGACAGCTTTAGGCAATGACTCTAAACCCAAGTAATCTCAGCTATGAAATGGAAATGATATATACCTCCCAGGGTTGTTTTGATAAATTAGGTCATGAATCTCAAAATGTTTCAAACCTATAAACCTCACATATTTGGGGGGCTGTCAATAGGTTATAGGTTCATTATAAATTGGGTTTCTATCTTCTGTATTTTCTGCAACACCAGTAAGGTCTGACTACACAGTCCTCATTCATATACTTCCTGAATTGATGAAAAAGTGTTGTAGGTTTTTTTTAGTGGTGGTAAAAAATAACATTTTTAACAATTTGTTTACCCTCTTAACATATTTTTAAGTGTATAGTTCAGTATTATTAACTATATGCACACTGTTTTACAACAAATTTCTAGCACTCTTTCATCTTGCACAACTACAACTCTGTACCCATTGAACAGCCACCCCTTTCCCCTCTCCTCACCCCACCCCACCATTCTCCTTTCTGCTTCTATGCAGTTGATCTCTCTCCTTCTCTCTCTCTCTTTTTTGCATTTGACTACTTTAGATACCTCATGTAAGTGGAATCATAGAGTATTTGCCTTTTTGTGACTGGCTTGTTTCATTTAACATAATGTTCTTAAGGTTCATTTATGTTATGGCATGTGCCAGAATTTCCTTACTTTTTAAGGCTGAATAATATTCGTTGTATGTATATATACCACATTTTCTTCACCCATTCATCAGGTGATGGACATTTAGGTTGTTTCCACCTCTTGGCTGTTGGGAATAATGCTGAAATGAACAGAAGAGTGCAGATATCTCTTGGAGATCCTGTTTTCAATTTTCTTGGATAAATTTACATAAGTGGGATTGCTGGCTCATATACATGGTAGTTCTATTTAAAAAATTTTGAGGGGCCTCTATGCTGTTTTCTCAATTCCCACCAACAATCCACAAGGGTTCTAATTTCTCCACATCCTTGTCAACACTTGTTATTTTATGTTTTTTGTTTGGTTTTGTTTGGTTTTATTTTGGGTTCATTTTGGTAACGGCCATCCTAACATGTATAAGGTGATATTGTGGTTTTGATTTGCATTTCCCTGGTGATTAGTGATGCTGAGCATCTTTTAATATACCTGTTATCCATTTGTGTGTCTTCTTTGGAGAAATGTCTACTCAAGTCTGTTGCCCATTTTTAAATTGTTTGTTGTTGTTGTTATTGAGCAGTAGTTCCTTATACCTTTTGGATTTAAACCCTCATCAGATATATGGTTTGTAAATATTTTCTCCCATTCCATGGATTTTCACTCTGTTAATTGGTTCCTTTTCTGTACAGAAGCTTTTTAGTTTGATGTAGTCCCACTTGTCTATTTTTGCGTTTGTTGCTTGTACTTTTGGTATCCTGTCCAAGAAATCATTGCCAAGACCAAGCTTTTCCTCTTGTTTTTTTTTAATAGGAGTTTTATAATTTCAGGTTTTATGTTTAAGTCTTATGCTTTTGTTTCTTGTACTTTTGGTACCCTATCCAAGAAATCATTGCCAAGACTAATGTCATCAAGATTTCCTCTTTTTTTTTTATAGGAGGTTTATAATATCAGGTCTTATGTTTAAGTCTTAATGTTTATAATCCATTTATAATTGTTTTTTGCGTATGATATAAAATAAGGGTCCAATGTCATTTTTTTTTTTTTTATTACATGTGGATATCTGTTTTCCCAACACAGTTTGTTGAAGAGACTATCCTTTCCTCATTGTATAATCTTGGCACCTTTGTTGAGGATCATTTGACCTTGTGTATGGGTTTATTTCTGGAATTAATATTCTGCTCCATTGGTCTCTTTATCTGCTTTTATGCCAGTACTATACTGTTTTGAGTACCATAGCTTTGTAATATGTTTCAAAGTTAGAGTGTGTAAAGCCTCCACCTTTATCTTTCTCAAGATTGTTTTGGCTATTCAAAGACCTTTGAGATTCGATATGTATTTTATGATTGTTTTTTCTATTTCTGCAAAATGTCATTTTGATAGGGATTGCACTGAATCTGTAGATTGCTTTGGGTAGTGTGGACATTTTAACAATATTAAGTCTTCCCATTTATGAATGTGAGATATCTTTTTATGTCTTGTTTAATTTCATTCAGCAACATTACTTTGTAGTTTTCAGTGTAAAAGTCTTTTTCCCCTTTAAAAAAAAAACAGGGGCGCCTGCATAGCTCAGTCTGACTCTTGCTTTTGGCTCAGGTCATCGTCTTGTGGTTCATGAGTTCAAGCCCCCACATCACACATGAAGCCTGCTTGGGATTTTCTCTCTCGACCGCCCCTTCCTCTCCCCTTCCCCACTTGTGTGTGCACATGCATGCTATCTCTCTCAAATACACTTAAAAAGAAGTCTTTTGGGGCACTTGGGTGGCTCAGTTGGTTGAGTGTTCAACTTTGGCTCAGGTCATGATCTCAAGGTTCATGAGTTCGAGCCCAGCATCAGGCTCTGTGCTGACAGTGCAGAGCCCGCAGCCTGCTTCAGATTCTGTGTCTCCTTCTCTCTCTGACCCTTCCCTGCTCATGCTCTGTCTCTGTCTCTCAAAAATAAACATTAAAAAAAAGTCTTTTGCCCTTTTTTGTTTATTTCTAAGTGTTTTATTATTTTTTTGATACTATTGTACATGGGATTGTTTTCTTAATTTTGTTTTTGGATTGTTAATTGTATGTGTATAGAAATGCAACTTATTTTTGTTTGTTGATTTTGTATCCTGCAACTTTAATTTGTTTATCAGTTCTAACGTGTGTGTGTGTGTGTGTGTGTGTGTGTGTGTGTGTGTGGAATTATTAGGGCTTTCTACATATAAGGTCAGATCATCTATAAACAGACAAAATGTAACTTCTTCCTTTTTAATTTAGTTGCCTTTTATTTCTTTTTCTTGCCTAATTGCTCTTGTTAAGACTTCCAGTACTGTGTAAATAGAAGTGGCAAGAGTGAGCATCCTTGCCTTGTTCCTGATTTTAGAGGAAAAGCTTTCAGTTTTTCACCATTGAGTATGCTGTTAGTTACCATGGGCTTTTCATAGATGGCCTTTATTATTATGTTAAAGTAATTTCCTTCTATTCCCAGTTTGTTCAGTGGTTTCTTATCATGAAAAGGCATTAGAGTTTGTCAGGTGCTTTTTTTGTATTTATTGAGGTGATCATGTGATATTTATCCTTTGTTCTGTTGATGTGATGTATTGCTGTGTTGATTTTCATATGTTGGAAATATCCTTGCATCACAAGGATAAATCCCACTTGGTAATAGTGTATGATCCTTTTAATCTGCTGTTGAAGTTGACTTGCTAATATTTTGTTGAGGATTTTGCATTCATGAGGGATATTGGCCTGTAGTTTTCTTTTCTTGTAGTGTCTTTGGCTTTGGTGTCAGAGCAATGCCGGCCTCATAAAATGAGTGTGAAAGTGTTCCCTCCTCTTCAGTTTCTTGGAAGAGTTTGAGAAGGATTGGTGTTAATTCTTCTCTAAATGTTTGGTAGATTCTCCAGTGAAACCATCTGGGTCTGAGCTTTTATTTTTTGGGAGGTTTTGACTACCACTTCAGTCTCTTTACTAATTACAGATCTGGTCAGATTTCTTGTTATTTTATGATTCAGTCATTGTCGGTGTATGTTTCTAGGAATTTGTCCATTTCTTCTTGGTTATCCACATTGTTGGCATATAGTTGTTCATAATGGTCAATAATAAAATAATAAAATAATCATTTATTTTATTTCTGTGACGTAAGTTTTTTTTAATTCTTTGTAATGTTTATTTATTTTTGAGAGAGAGAGAGAGAAAAAGCGTGAGCTGGGGAGGGGCAGAGAGAGAGAGAGAGAGAGAGAGAGAGACAAAGAATCCGAAGCAGGCTCCAGGCTCTGAGCTGTCGGCACAGACTCTGATGCAGGGTCCGAACCCACAAACTGTGAGATCATGACTTGAGCCAAAGTCGGATGCTTACCCCTGAGCCACCCGGGCGCCCCTCTGTGACATAAGTTTAATGTCACATCTTTCATTTCTGGCTTTGAGGATTTTCTTTTTTTCTCCATCTAGCTAAAAGTTTGTCAATTTTGTTGATCTTTAAAAAAAAAAACACAACTCTTAGTTTTCCTTTTTTTTTTCTATTTTATATTCTCTACTCCATTTACTTCTGCCATAATGTTTATTCTTTCTTTTCTTCCTTTAACTTTGGGCTTAGTTTGTTTTTCTAGTTCCTTGAGCTGTAACATTAGGTTGTTTATCTGAGATCTTCTTTTTTAATAATAAACTCCACTCTTTCTATTGCTTTTGCTACATCCATAAGTTTTGGTTTGTTGTGTTTTCACTTTGCTTACCTCAAAATATTTTCTGATTTCCCTTTTGATTTTTCTTTGGCCTATTAGTTGTTCAAGAGTGTGTTGTTCAATTTCTACATTTGTGAATTTTCCAGTTTTCCTCCATCTGTTGATTTCCAGTTTCGTTCTGATGTGGTCAGACAGGATATTGTATATGATTACAGTCTTCTTAAATTTGTTAAGACTCGTTTTGTGACATAACATGTGATCTGTCCTGGAGGATGTTTTGTGTATGCTTACGAAGAACATGTATTCTTTAAAAAAAAATTGTTTTTAACGTTTATTTACTTTTGAAAGACAGAGAGAAACAGAGTATGAGCAGGGGAGGGGCAGAGAGAGAGGGAGATACAGAATCCGAAACAGGCTCCAGGCTCTGAGCTGTCAGTAGTGCAGGGCTAGAACTCATGAACCGTTAGATCATGACCTGAGTCGAAGTTGGAAGCTCAACCAACTGAGCCACCCAGGTGACCCAAGAACATATATTCTGCTGCTGTTGTGTGGAAATGTCCACTTGGTCTGTTGTGTTGTTCAAGTCCTCTGTTTCTTTGTGGATGTTCTATCCATTATTGAAAATGGAGGATTGAAATTCTGATATTATTGTGTTGCTATTACTGTCTTCAGTTTTTTAATGTTTGTTTCATATATTTGGGTGCTCTGATGTTGGCTTTATATATACTTGTAATTGTTATATCTTCCTGGTGAACTGGCCCTTTTATCATTATATATGTCCTTCATTGTCTCTTGTGACAGTTTTTGATGTAAAGTCTATTTTGTCCAATGTTAGTATGGCCACTCCTGCCTGCTCTCATTTTGTTTCTGTTTGTATAGAGTATCTTTTTACATCCTTTTACTTTCAACTGAAAGTGTGTCCTTAAATCTCAAATGAGTCTCTAGTACACAGCATATGGTTAGATCTTGCATTTTTTTAAAAAATCCATTTAGCCATCAGAAGTATTACAGTTCTTAAGCATTTATTTGAACTCAGTCAATCTGTAAATCTTGTTGCTTTTATTTTTATTCTTTTGTTTTTTAACTTTTATTTGTGACAACATTTTATTCTATTTATTTATTTATTTTGTAAGTAAGCTCTGTGCCCAGAATGGGGGCTTGAACTCATGATCCCGAGATCAAGAGTGGCATGCTCTACTGACTCAGCCAGCCAGGTGCCCCTGGTTGCTTTTAAATCACCTATTTCTCAGAACTAAAGTAACTGGAATTTTCTCCTCCTCCTCATTTAATATTCTTATTATCTCTTTCTCCTTTAACAGACACCATATCTGATTCATTGACAAGACCACAATCTGATTCCAAAGATGTGTTCCACAAACCCAGGCAACTGGGTCACATTTGATGATGACCCTGCTTTTCAATCTTCTCAAAAGTCAAAGAATTTACCTCTGGAGAATCAAGGCATTTGTAGGCCAAATGGACTTAAGCTGAACCTCTCTGGTGCTAAGGAGTTTCCCAGTGGATCTTCCTCTGCCAGCAATACCCCCCTCTCCTCTCCCATCATAGACTTTTACTTTAGTCCAGGACCTCCAAGTAACTCTCCTCTTTCTACACCTACGAAGGACTTCCCAGGTATTCCTGGCATCCCCAAAGCAGGGACTCATATGCTTTATCCTATCCCAGAATCATCCTCAAACAGTCCACTTACAATATCAGGAGCAGGCTCTTCCTTATTGCCTAGCAAACCAACTTGTTTATCCCATGCTTCCTTACCCAGTGACCACTCATGTACACATCCAGCTCCCAAAGTGGGTCTTCTGGAAGAAGTTAGCCCTCCCCAGGCTGAAAGCCTAGGGTTTCAAAGTGATACTCCCCAGTTTCAGTATTTTCGGGAGGACTGTGCTTTTTCAAGTCCATTTTGGAAAGATGAAGGCAGTGCTTCCCAGTTCATCTTTGACCCTTCAGGAAGCAGAAAGGCTTACCCACCAAGAGACAAAGAGATGCCTATCGATCAAAAAAGCTTAAATCAGTGTTCACTCAACTATATCTGTGAGAAGCTTGAACATCTTCAATCAGCTGAGAACCAAGACTCATATGGAAATTTGTCTATGCAGTCTCTGTATGGTGAAGACACTGCCTCTTCCTTTGTCCCCCCCATGCTCTTCAGGAGTCAGCCAAAACCCGGATGGTCTTTTATGTTGAGAATTCCCGAGAAGAAGAACATGATGTCTTCCCGTCAGTGGGGACCAATTTTTCTAAAAGTCTTACCTGGAGGAATTTTGCAAATGTATTATGAGAAGGGGTTAGAAAAACCATTTAAGGAGTTACAGCTCGATCCACATTGCAGGCTTTCTGAACCAAAAGTTGAGAACTGTAGTGTGGCAGGAAAAATCCATACTGTGAAGATTGAACATGTGTCTTACACAGAAAAAAGGAAATACCATTCTAAGACAGAAGTAGTTCATGAACCAGACATCGAACAGATGCTGAAGTTGGGGTCCACAGAGTACCACGATTTCCTTGACTTCCTGACTACTGTGGAGGAGGAGCTGACAAAGCTGCCAGCTAGTTCAAAACCAAAAAAGAACTATGAGGAACAAGAAATTTCCCTAGAAATTGTGGACAACTTTTGGGGCAAAATCACTAAAGAAGAAGGAAAATTGGTTGAAAGTGCTGTCATAACTCAGATCTATTGCCTCTCTTTTGTAAATGGGAACACAGAATGCTTTTTAACCTTGAATGACCTCGAGCTGCAGAAGCGAAATGATCGCTACTTTGAAAAAGACCCAGAAAAGAAGGGGATTGATATTCTCGACTATCATTTTCATAAGTGTGTGAAAGCACAAGAATTCGGGCAATCAAGAATCATTAAGTTTGTACCACTGGACGCCTGCCGGTTTGAACTGATGCGTTTTAAGACTTTGTATAACGGGGAGGATCTTCCCTTTTCCCTGAAGTCTGTAGTGGTTGTCCAGGGGGCGTATGTGGAGCTTCAGGCCTTTGTCAACATGGCCCCATTGGCTCAGAGATCTTCCTCTGCCAGTTCCTTGAGGTCCTGTGACAACATAATGATACACTTTCCTGTCCCATCACAGTGGATCAAGGCCCTCTGGACCATGAACCTCCAGAGGCAGAAGTCCCTGAAAGCCAAAATGAACCGCCGGGCATGTCTAGGGAGTTTACATGAACCTGAATCAGAACCTGTTATACAGGTCACTGTGGGGTCAGCAAAATATGAGAGTGCCTACCGGGCCGTGGTATGGAAGATAGACCGGCTTCCTGATAAAAATTCAAGTAAATATTCAATACCCCAAGTTGATTTTCACATGAAATAGCTTAAACGTTTTCACTTGTCTTCTTGGGTTGAAACCAGGCTGAGATAGATAACTTCAGTCCAGTGAGGCCTTGCTTACATCGCTTGGTAGGAGGTGGAACATTTAGTCAAACAGCTGATTTATTTTTGTTCTCTGTGCCTATTTCTACCAGATAAGTTTACCTTAAAACAAATTTTTTAATACCATAAAAAAAATCCTAAGCTAAGATTTTGTTGTGAATGGTGGCACTGAGGGAAAATTTCTAGTTGGACTTTTTGACATCAACCACCAACCTCAAATATTAAAAATATTGCTCACAGAGCTAAGACTCCCCAATTAACCTTTAAAGATCTCTCATCTGTGAATATACCTGAACTTTTTTTGTATTCTCAGCCAGTACCACATTCTCCTTAGGTTTTATTCCCTCCTATTTCAAAATAAGATTGCCTTTCAGTTTTACCCAAATTGATTTCATTGGCTGAATTAATTTGGCCATATTGGCTAGTTGTTTCAGAATTAAGTAGACAACAGCCCAAGCATTAAAAATTCAGTTAATTTTTAAATTTTCTTGCCAAGAAAACAATGAATCTAGAAATTCAGAACTTTAAAAGTAGAGTCATAGCACTGCATTTATTTCAGAATAGTAACTTAGTTGTGGGTGTATATAATAGAGCAAAAAAGCAAACTTTGAAATTAAGGCTGCTCCCTGTTTTAGTCCAGTTATTTCTAGCAGAACATTGGGTTATGGAGCTAATTTGGGGGATCTGAGTTGATGTATTCACTCATTCAGTCAAACCTTTACTGAGCACATCAGGTAAACCAAGTGCCACATTGGGTGCCAGGGCTAAAGATAAATAAGATCTGATCCCTGCTTCTAAATAGTTCACAGCTGGTCTAGTCCTTCAGGGAAAATTAATTTCATTTTAGGACCCTTCAGGCTGTGGACTTCAGAAGAAGCATTTTTATTTGGGGCAGACCTATAGCAGTGTTTCTCAAACTTGGCTGTATGTTAGGATAGCCTGAGAGCTTTCAAATAATTTTCATGTCCAGGCTCTACTCCATGCCAATTAAATTGGAATGTCTGAGGGAGGGGCCTAAGCACCTGTATGTTTCTAGGGCTCCCCAGGTGAACCTGATGTGTGCCAGGGTTGAGAGACACTGCTCTGCAGGCCTTGCAGTGTTCTGGGGGAAGGAAGAGCAAGCTCCAGACTATGATGGATTTGAGGGGTAGCATGGACCATGTCTTTGGGGAGTGCAGGACCACCTTGTCTGACTTGCAGTTTGCTGGCTTAACACCTGTCTTCTGATTGTAGCTCGGGCAAGAGACAGGGCCCAGTAGGCGAGAGACACAGCCGGGTGGCTGAAGAGCCCCAGGCCCTTGTGCAAAAGGGAAGCCCCTGCGCAGTCGTCCTCCCTGACACCGCCCCCACTTCTCGGTTGATGGCGAATTCTGCTCTGCAGTGTTCTCATGACTCATATTAGTTATGGTTCTAGTCCCAAGGAACATCAAGGACAGCTCAGGCTTAAGGCAGGGCGAGGTGGTGATGGGGTGGCATGGTCACATTGGATGGCTTCTAGTGGTGCCTCCTGGTCAACTCCTGTGTGATGGGAATATCTTCCGTGACACAATCCACAGAGGTGGTGTTTCCTGCCTTTTATAACTTTGCTGGAGAAGCAAGTTAAAACCATTCTCAGGTTATCTTCATCCTAGGGAAACAAGTTTTGAAGTTTTGAGTACAAAGTTCCAAATGATCTATCCTCAAAGTCATCTGTGCTACTTTTAGATGAAAGGGGTTATATAAATCATAATATTATTGCTTTTTATTTTGCTAAAGGCAAAGGGAAAGAGAGGAAGGCAGGCTGGAATACCTACTGTAATGTCCTCAACCCATACATGTCTCCTGATGTCTGGGTGATAACCTGACTCCTGATTATGCCTCAGAGAGGAGCACTAGGGGCTCATCCTGCTGGCCTGTCCAGGTGGGGTCAAGAGGGACAGGGGACAGGCTCACAAAGAACCCATTCCAGCTGTTCTGCCTCAGAGCAGACACTCCTGCTAGACCCAATCAGGGCAACCATGCTTATTTTTCAAAGTGAGAACCCATAGGAATCATTTATTTGGAAGGAGAACAACATGTAAATGTTCTTGTGAAAATGATCCTGTATTTTTATAACCTGTATTTTCCCAGAGCTAATGGTATAGTTAATTGATTCATTCACCAAGAATTTATTGAGAAGACCCATTCATTCCACAAACTTCCTGTAGGTACTGGCTCTGTGCTGGGTGCTTGGGAGACAGATGCAGACATGCTTCCCACTTCCAGAAACGTAGCAGCCTAGTAGGGGAGACTGACCTGGAAGCAAGTATGAAAATACACTATGTGGAAGTGTGCTGTATGCTAGGCATGTACAAGTGTATATAGTAGGGATTCCAGAGAAAGGAGTGATAAACTGCAGGGGACACTAGAGTTAAACCTGGTGTGGAAGAATCAGTAGGATTCTATCAGGGATAGAAAAAGCAGAATCAGACATGTAGGTGGGGGATCTTAGTTATCTTTTGGGACTGAGGCAGGAAGGACACTGTGAGCCATGCCTTGGGGTATGGAGTTTGTCAGCACGGCTTCTGGAGTGTTTTCAGGCTCTACTGTGACAGAATCATCCATGTTTCAACCATCCTTTCTGTTTTAGGAAGTCAGGCATACAATGCAGAGGAGAAATTCAGGAGCAGATTATAGACATAGGGAGGCCTGATGAACAATGCCAGTGGCAGTGGGAGCGCCCAGAAGGAGTGAGGGATGGGTGAGAAATTCAAAGGAGGTGTCCCCATGAAAAGGATAGATTACCTGTGGGTATGGGGGACAGAAGGAGTGCAAGGAGGTTGAAGGCTCTGGCTTTGGTGAATAGGTGATCCATAGTGCCATTGGCTGAGATCACTTGGGATCCTCTCTTTACTCCTTTTAAAATCTGTTTCTCAGCCCTGGCAGCATATTAGAGTCCTTAGAATCATTAGAGCTTTAAAAACAGACCCGTATTTAGGCCCCATCCTGACCAATCAGGCTCTGTGGGAGTGAGGCCCACATACTTGGGGTGGGTAAAAGGCATGCAGCCAGAGTTGAGAACCTCTGACCTGGTAGCTCTGCTGTGACACCTGTTCTGGTCCTCTAGGCACAGGTCCTTCCCCCCTGCTCTGTGTTCCTGGGTCTCCTTGAGTCTTTCTTGCCTACCACCCACATTTGCTAGCAGCTGAGCTCGCTATGAACCGTTACAAGAGTGGATGTTCCCAGAGAGGCTGGCCTTCAGGAATTCTAGAAGACGGTCATAGCACCAGGCATTCCAGTCAATTATATGGTGATAATTCACAGAACAAATCCTTTGGGATCAAAGATGCTTTGTTCAGATCAGATCTGTGGGCCAAAAGGGGGCCTAGACAAAAGGCAGGGGGGCTGTGTCAAGTGCAGTCTAGAGGGGCAGGGAGAAGCTGGGCTGGAGCAGGACACTGGTGATCCTGTGGTCTGTCATGTGGCTTCACCATGTGGGTGGGGAGGGTAATGCAAAGACTGAGAGGGTGCCTGGCAATTTGCCTGTGGAGGAGAAGTGTAGAAAGAGTAAGGTTGGGGCAGAGAGGAAATCTTTATCCTAAGACAGTGCTTCTTAAACTTTTGTGTGCATGTGAATCACTTTTAATTTGAATTATTAAAAAAAATGTTTATTTATTTTGACAGAGAGAGAGAGAGAATGAGCCAGGGAGAGGCAGAGGGAGAGGGAGAATCCCAAGCAAGCTCTGAGCTCAGATCCCAATGCTGGGCCCAACCTCATGACCATGAGATCATGATCTAAGCTGAAATCAAGAGTTGGACACTTAACTGACTGAGCCACCCAGGTGCCCTGTGAATCACCTTTTTAAAATGTAGACTGATGGGGCGCCTGGGTGGCTCAGTCGGTTAAGCGTCCGACTTCGGCTCAGGTCATGATCTCGCGGTCCGTGAGTTCAAGCCCCGCGTCAGGCTCTGTGCTGACCGCTCAGAGCCTGGAGCCTGTTTCGGATTCTGTGTCTCCCTCTCTCTCTGACCCTCCCCCGTTCATGCTCTGTCTCTCTCTGTCTCAAAAATAAATAAACGTTAAAAAATTTTTTTTAAATGTAGACTGAGGTCCCCTGAATCCCACACTGCTCAGGCGATACAAATGCTACTGGCTCACGGGCCATGCAAAGAGTAGCAGATTATTTGAATGCATCTCTAGTTCTCTATACAATTTTTAAATCAATTGGGTGTTTAAAGAATAGGATCTTTTTAAAAAGTCTTTAAAACATTACCCTTTTTAAGCAAGTTTCTGAACAACCAGTACTATTAGAAAAAAATATTTTAAAACTGGAAACTGAAAGAGAATATATGAACTAGTCTACTAGTTTATATATATATATAATGCCTTTCCTCCTGTGAGTTTTTGAGATCAGGATTGACCTTTCCTTTTCACTTCCATGTGATTTCAAGGGAGGTGGGAAGGGCTACTGGCCTTTTACCAGCATGCCAGTGCTTAATATTCTTTTAACAAAGTGGGCAGGTCTTTGATTTCACAGCAAAGGATGGCCTGGTAGCGCCATCCTTTGTGGGGGTGGGGGTGGGGTGGGGAGGACAGATGGGAACACTGGTTAGTCACAGGAGGTGCAGAGAGCATAGAATTAGGGGAGTGGGAGTGGTAAGGGGGGTGCCAATTAATATATCTGTCTCTTACCTTCCCATGTTACCAATTTTTAGAGAAAGCTTGCTTGTTTTCATGCTGTCATCTGCACATTGGTTGCCCTCTCCCCACTTGTGTCATCCTCCTGCCATTCATTCCCTCCAACTCTCAACAATTCACTTTCAGATGTGAAATATTTTAGTTCAAGAAGGACCATCCGTATACTTAGTAGACTGAGGTGGTTTGTGATTTACCTTCCCAGTCCGAAATTTGGAGAGTAACCATTACCAAAGCCCTAGAGTGCCCCCTGCTGGAAACTACTGAGATAGATAACCTGATGTCCCTCTATCTTCTATTCATTTGTTCACGAATTTGACAAATATCCTTTGAGCCTTAAATGTGCCAGACATTGTGCTAAGGACAGATATGATACCTCTTTGCACAGAGATCAAAGTCTAAAGGGGGAGTGTGTGATTAAACACTGTAGAGTATTTAGAGTTTTAAAAAGCCAGGAAAAACATGCCAGAAAACTTGAAGGGAAAAATGCTCTCCTTTATCTTTTACCAATTTTTTAGGAAAGCAGGTAGAAAAAGTTTGTTTCTAACATTTTTGGAATACTACTAGGTCTTCAATGTGAGTAATCTCGAGTGCAAAAGTTCCAAAAGAATTTTTTCCTTTAAAATGTGAATATCAGGGGCACCTGGGCACTCAGTCGGTTAAGTGTCCAACTCTTGGTTTTGGCTCAGGTCATGATCTCACGTTTGGTAAGATCGAGCCCTGCGTCAGGCTCTTTGCTGACAGTGCAGATCCTGCTTGGGATTTCCTCTCTCCCTCTCTCTCTGCCCGTCCCCTGCTCACTCACGTTCTTTCTCTCTTTCAAAAGAAACTTAAAAAAATATGACAGATTAAAAAAATAAAATGTGACTATCAAATTAGACCATCTCCAATATCATTTCCAGTCTGAAAGTATAGAATTCATGGTCCCTTCATTATCAAAATTGTAGTAGTTAAATAAAAATAGTGGATTTATAATTGAAGAGCATTTTGCAAAGTAATCATATGCAGCCAGCACTTCTGTACAGCTATAGTAGTATACCATGGCTCTCATGCTCCACGTGTGCCCACTGGTTTGTTTAATCCTCCGAACAATCCTGTAAGGTTCATGTTATCATCACCAACATCATAACTCCCATTAAAAAAAATTTTTTTTTAACGTTTATTCATCTTTGAGAGACAGAGAGACAGAGCATGAGCAGGGAAGGGATAGAGAAAGGGAGACACAGAATCCAAAGCAGACTCCAGGCTCCGAGCTGTCAGCACAGAGTCCGACGCGGGGCTTAAACTCACGAACTGCAAGATCATGACCTGAGCCAAAGTCAGATGTTCAACCGACTGAGACACCCAGGCGCCCCTCATCACTCCCGTGTTTAGATGAGGAAACAGGCTCAGACAGACCAAGTAACTTGCCTAGGATTACAGCTGTTAATTAGCAGAGTTGGGATTGGGCTGTGCACAATCTGGGTCCAGTGTTTGTGTTCTTAGCCACCGTGCCATAAAGGACCTAAGAGTGCCTGAATTAAGTTTAAATAAGTTTACTGCCTCCTTGCTGCAGACTGCAGACTAGAAAGGGTAATGGATTATGGAATCTCCCCTGGGTGTGTGTGTGTGTGAATAAAGTTCTCACTTGCCTGCAGTGATCTGGGTAGCTTAGAGCACCTCAGAGGCCATGGCTGTCCTGCGCTACATGTAAGTGGTGGAGATGGCTAATGAGCAGCTGTTGGTTAATTGATTGATGACTTCTCAAGGCCTTTTACAGCCTTAGAATTCTATTAGTTTCTCTACAAGGAACAGGTTGTAAGGAGTGAAAGGCAATTTATCTTTTAAGAATTAAGTGGAATCCTTTAAACCCTTGTTTTTGTGCCTAGAGCTATATTCTGATGGAAGTGTTCTTTCTTGAGGTATGTCAGTGGTAAAGTAATTTAATCTGGCTTTTCAAATAACTGTCATCTCATACATTTATTTAAGTAAAGATAGCTGCGCTGGATATGTAGGTGCTGTGGACGACACAACAGAATCACACAACTTTGTAGAGTTACTACAGTGATTGCACTGAAAACATATATATTTTTTACTCTATGGTAACACGTGCACACACACACATACATACATGTTACGCGGCCCCACTTAAAATCGTTGCGTATATCCAATGTCCCTGGGTCTGGCGCAGAGCCTGGCCTAGCAGAGGCTAGATGCTCCATACATGGCAAATGGAATTAAGTGGAAACAAATATTAGATTGAAGCACTGAAAGCAAATATGCCTATCTCTACACCGTACATCCATTCCAGGCAAAGCTTTTGGAGGGTGAGCGAGAATTACCCTAGTAAAGAATAATCCATTCTACTGAAAAAAGAATTCTTGGCCTAGAGTAGTTTCCAAAATGTAATGCAATTTTTGTAAACTTTACTTCAAAAAGTTAGAAATTTTAATGATGTGACCCAATTTGGGCTGAAGTTTACCTTTGCATTATCTATCAAGAAACAGTGGTGAGAAAATGAATAAGTTAAGAATTATTGTAAGAGCTTATTCAGTCTACTTAAGGGAAAGAATTTTTTTTAAACACATTCCATGTATATTATAACCAAATAATGATGCTTAATATAAATATTAGTCATATGTAATTAAAGAAACTTAATATGCTTTTAATTAAAAACTTTAGGAGTTAATATATCATATATATAGTAATGAGTTTATACTTCTTTTAAAGCCAGTAGTTATAAAATGCAGATAGATTTCCCCTAGTTGGTGCAAAATCGTGAATTTTGATGGTATGTTGTTTAAATGGAATTTATGCCACTTTCATTATAGTGCTAACAGAATTGTTTATTAAGGAGAGGGATGGATACTTCTTATGCTTAGGAGAAATGTTCAATGGCCATTGAAATCCTTTGATCATTTGCTTTTTTCTTCAAGGTCCTGATCATCCCCATTGCTTGTCATACAAACTAGAACTTGGATCAGACCAAGAAATTCCCTCTGATTGGTATCCATTTGCTACTGTTCAGTTTGGAATGCTTGACACCTGTGCCTCAGGGACAGAGGTCAGGTCTCTGGGTGTGGAGAGTGATTTCCAGCCACAGAAACATGTTCATCAGAGAGCTTGCTACAACATTCAGGTATATCCCAAAGCTCTTTGGTTGAAGTTGAAGCTTCTGGAGCTGTGGCCTAATTTGGCATTAGATATTTGTTTTGCCCTTTTGAATGACTGTGTATATGTATATGTATGTGTGTTTATGTGACCTAGAAAAGAGCCCCGTCCTGGAAACCTGATGGTCACCAGTAAGCCAAGTTTCTCTCAGTTCTAGAAAATGTCAGGAGCTTGAGCACCAGTGCCACTTAATTCAGCACTCGATGAAAAACAGGGCGTTAAAAACAAATTCACATTCCAGAAGCATCTTTGTAATAAAAATTATGTTAGAATAACATTTTTCAAGATGTGTTCTATGGAACACACATAGTGATCCAAGAGAAAAGTAAGTTGGGGAATGCTATACACTAAATTAATGCTAAGTGAAGGCTCTGAGAAGTCCTGCAATAAAGAAACTTGTTAGACTTGACTCAGTTTCTCCCAACTCATTGCTTATTGAATCTTGTCTCTATGGGCATGTACATGTGGAACACCTGTCAGTATCTTCTGGAATAGTATTCTGTGGAGCACCCTTTGGGAAATACTGAGTTATTCTACCAATGTTAAGTGTTTACCATCAGCTCTTCTGCATTTTTATGCCAGATGAGTTAAAGAGTGACATACACTTGCATCTGTTTCTTTCTTTCTTTCTTTCTTTCTTTCTTTCTTTCTTTCTTTCTTTCATTCTTTCTTTCTTTCTTTTTCTTTCTTTTTTTACTTGCACCTATTTCTAAACTTGCTTTTCCTTTTCATCTTCAAAGTTAGTAAATAATAGAGGTAACTTCTGTCACATATTTCCCCCAGTGTCTTGAAATGGTGTGATTATATAAAACATCATCAACACCAATGGGTGGGTTTATGATATACTAATAGAATTCACGGTTTTTTCTTTATTTTGGACCATCTGTTTATAAGCCTATATGTTTGGGACCAGTGATTTTTTTTTCTATTGATAAAATTAATTATGGGTGAGTACCATTGTGTGCAGCCCCTTTGGGATGGAAGGACTTAGTCCCTCAGCAGCTGGGAATTGCCCTGCTGAAGAAAGCTGCCTTGGCCTGGGTCACACCCCCTTCCTGGTGGATGCAGGTGTATTAATACCCTCTTGCCTCAGCTTGGGTTAACTCTGCAGCCCTCCTAGCTTCAGCTCACCTGGCTAGAGCCTTTATGGTGACTGCATTACAGCCCGACTTCTTTCTGTCTGCTTCCTTCCCTCCCTTTCCTCCCCCAACAGACATTGACCCCGACAGTATTCCCCAGGTACACTTTCCACATGCCGGTCTCCATCTCAGAGTCTGCTTCTTGGAGAACCTGACCTGTCACACTAGATGTATCAGTACTAGATGTGACTGAAATGTGGGTCAAATACAATGGAGAATTCATTGATTCCTATTTTCCTATGCATGGGTCCTTCCAGTTTCCTATTGTTTTAGAGGACAGCCCAAAATTATATAACAGAGTCCCTGCTGCTTTAATAGTATTTACTAATTGATCCACACTTGGTGACAGGCGGTTTCAAAATGTCACCTTCTATTTAATAAGTATTTGAGCAATTTCAAAGTGCCAGGTACCACTCTAGATGCTGGAGACACAAAAGTGAACAAGACACAGGTCCCTGACCTCGTGAAGCATACCTTCTAGTCAGGGAACAAAACATAGTTTGTAAACAAATAAATAGTTTCACATAGTGACAGATTCTAAGAAGAGAATAAAATAGGGGACTAAGATAGAGAATGATGGAGGGCTTCCTTATCTCAGATGGCCCAGGAGCGCCTCTCTGTGAAGCAGTAACACTTGAGATGAAATGAAAAAGATGAGGGGCAGGTGGATGGTTCTGTCCATCTGGTTTACTAGTTTGTAAAGTAGTTCATTTTAATTAGAAGATTTTGGGTGAGTTATAAATTTCAAGGGGGCCAAAGGCTCCATATATGATACTTGGGGGTATAGTTGTTCACACATCTATCCAGGACTCTAAATGTCTTATCAGTGTATGTATTCTGTGTACTTTTCTAAACCCTATGTCTGACTTAGAAGGGAGGAGAGTTTCAGTCCTCTACAAGATCTGACCCTAGAGGGAAGGATTTGCGAAGCTCAAGAGGAGAGCAGGCTGCCTCACTCGGGGCTAGCATGACACCGTGGAGGCACTGTGTGTCCAAAGGATGAGGTGGCTGCGGTCCTTGCCACATGCATGAAGTAGGACTGAACAGTGTTAGTTCTGTGTTTGTTAATGTTGCCATGTTTCGCTTTCGCATACAGGTTGAAATAGAAAAGAAGAGGATTAAAATCGATGGAGAAGACCCAGATAAAGCTGGTGACTGCGTAACTCAGTAGAGTGGAAAGAGTAAATGATGACCCACTTTTCAAATATGCAATTGACAGAAACCATACAAAGATCTGCTCTGTGCCGTGGAAATGACTTCTGAATAGAGGGGTTCGGACAGGTCCAATGGCCTTGTTTAGAGAAGTGGAGACCTGAAAGCAAACAATCTGTATTTTATGCTTTTGATATGTTTGTGCTGCAAGAGTTTCATCTAAAATGTGTCTATAGTTTGTATGATGTCTTTGTTTCCCATTAAAACTCAGAGTCACTGTTACTCAATGTGCTACCAGACAACCAGCTTGGCTAAAGGGTTTTGGAGTTTTTCATTACTCAGTGGCTCACTGTTTTGCACTCTGGATCACCTGGGGGCCACATTTATTATCTTCCAGTCCCGTCTCTTCTTGCTCTTCTTAGCACCTCTACTGGAGGGTGAGGCATTCAAAGGAGACATAAAGCGAAATACTCAATTTTCCCTCTTGCTCATCTGTGGAATGTGGCTAGGTGTAGAATGAGGCTGAAACCACAGGCTAAAATGGAGATGTGGAAGCATCTGATTTTGAATAATTTATCTTCCTGTCCTCTTCCTACATTGGTGAGTAATCATCGACTGTATTTGGTACCTGTCTTTCCCCACAGTGTTATCATTTTCAAAATGTATTTGTGTTCTGGTGTGTGTTGCAAAGAAGCTATTTCTGTTGATATACATATTTTAGTACAAGTCACTAAGACATATTGCCTTTTGCTTGGAGAGATTCCTTTCAGAATGGAATGGTATTGGACACTAGTTAAAATATTTATGTATATTAGAGATGAATTTTTAAAGTTCATGAATATTGTCTCCCAAAAGTACAGGCTCTAAGAATGTATTTTTGATAAAGTATTATTTGTAATTAACATAAGCCTCTCTTGAGTAGAAGTCTAAATGATATTATGATTATTTTATGCTTGTACTGCTATCATGCTATTTATGCTAATTCTGCTTAATTTAGAGTATTTTTCTTTAAAAGATGAAGAAAATGAAAGACACTAGATTATTCTACCTGAATTTTTACGAGGTGACATCTCTATTCTTCCAAGTCAGGTAAATGCTTGGTTTCTAATAAAAAACCAATAGCATCAGCAGTTCAAATTCTGTTTATAATTTTCTTTCAATATTTACAGTGAAAGGTCAGACTTAAAATCTATGAATTCCATATTCTACAGATTTTTTAGTCCGAAAAAACAATGCCCTCCATGTGGTATTATACACCTTCAATTTATATTGAATCTTAAATATGATTAGGAGGCATATTTCCCTATTTATCAGATATCTTTTGAGTCAGAGCTGATGATATAATAATGTTCTTTCAAACAGCATTTATTTGTTGGCCCACAGACTTGATGTCATATGTTTTATTTAATATTGTACTACATTCATTTTAATCTGTTCAAAATAGATTAAAAACAAACACTTCTGATAATCTGTATCAATCAGCGGATTTTATTGCTCATCATTATTTTACTTTAAAAACAGAGAATGCAAAAGTTGACTGTTAAAATGAATTGGTATTGTTCTTTTAAACTTCACTTGATACAGTACGCATAATGTCATATGTTGGAGACTCACTGTTGATTGCATGGGAGGGGAAATTTGTGTGTGTGTCACTAGAAAAAAAAATTCCACTATCTTTCCCCATCATCTGGTGTGGCACATTCTGGAGTGACTGCAGTCATGCTCAGAACAAATATGGAGGCAGGCTGGACCTGATGCTGTTCCATGATCCCAGGGAAGTCAGCTGGGTTAATTACTGCCATTCCTTTTAAATCTGTTTTATGGCATCCTGCCCGTAAAGAACTCAGAGTCTGATTCAGATGAACTTAATGAATATTTACACTTCCAAATAATTTCAGCAAAGCATTCAATTAATCACCTCTCATGCTTCACAGGTTGCCCAGTATTTGTGGGTACCTCACTGCTGGGGTCATTTACCCACCAGCCACCCAGCCTTTGGAGCATCTCAAGATTCAGTGTTGAAAACGCAGTAACAAAAAGGCTGACTAAAGCTCAAATTGGTTTCTGCAGCAATGCAAAGGTTGATAGCATTAACAGCAGGGTGCTACAGCATAATTGTTAATTTGCACATCTATTAGGATCTTTAAATATTCATTACTTAGCGTTAAATTAACATTCTGTGAAGGGAGGAGAGGCTTTTTAATACAATTCTTCTGACCTCAGAAATGGCAGAAGGTCAAATGTGACCATGGTGCTCTAAGTGAAAAATCAGGTGGAATTCATTTAGACTTACAAATTAAGAAGTGAAATTTCCTTTGTCAGAAACTAAATGATAATCTTCAAAACAACAACAACCCCCCTGCTTTTAAGTTGGGGAGGGAGGAAGGATGTGTGTGAAGGAGGAAATCCTTTCTAGTGTTTTAATTTAGGTCATTTAGATCAACCCTTTATGAGTTTGACCATTTGGGGATCAGTTGTTTGATGGATACAATGGCAGAGTTCCAAGGAGTTGACCAGTATGAGACTAGATGTTCTGCTCTGGTTGCCTTACCAGTCAAAGGATCATGCTAACCGTGTAAATGAATTCATGGCTTGATGGTTACCTGATCATTTGTACAGGTCTGAATTTAAGTACATGTCCTTTTTCTATGAGAATGAAAATAGTTGATCCATTAAAAATGTATGAAAATAATTACTTTCCAGCACATAAATAAAGGCTAGCATTTTGACCTGATTTATATATTGGGACAGTTTTAGGGTTTTAGTTTCCTCCATTCTGGAACTGTATTTATGATACAGCCCTTTTTCTTATAAATTCAGTTAGAAGGTCTTCCTTAACAATAAGTATTACTATATCTTACTCAAAATATGATTTTATGTCATAGCAATACAAATATAAAACAGGTTGAGCCTTAATAATCATGTAACAAAATATTTTGTAGATTGCATATTGATTTTTTAAAATTAAAGATGTATTTCAAATGGTTCTTGCTGTGCAATGGACTTATATCTGTTTTTGCAAGGTCTGGGACTGTTTTTTTTTTTTTTTTTTTGTATGAAATCAATTTCAAGGATCTTAAACAATTGACTCTCTGTCAGGCAAATGTATAGTGCTTCATTATTAAGGAGTCACTGAACATGGAATCTTGGCACATTCTGGAAAAATAACACCATCAAACTACAATCTGTGATGTGAAAGGATGATTTTTAAAAGAGGGTATAGTCATTACTCTTATAAAAAAATATACATATATATATATATATGGACATACATATATATATATATATATATATGGACATGCCCAAGTTTTAGCTCATTAAGTAATGAGGGAACTGGTAAGATGTTACATCACAAGTTAGCTCATTAAGTAATGAGGGAACTGGTAAGATGTTACATCTGGTTCCAAGGACAATTCAAAGAGCAGAGACACAGGCAATAAGGATTCTGAAATCAGCTTATAAATAGATGCAAAATGGACCTATTCATAGGGCAATAATCAACAATCAGTTTACCTACAATTAATTTGCATTTGTTTTTTTAAAATTTAATTGTCTTTAATATTTATTTATTTTTGAGAGGGGAGGGGAGGTTCAGAGGGAGAGGGAGAAACAGAATCCGAGGCAGGCTCCAGGCTCTGAGCTGTCAGTACAGAGACTAGCGTGGGGCTGGAACTCAAGGACCACAAGATCATGACCTGTGCTGAAGTAGGACACTTAACCGACTGAGCCACCCAGGTGCCCCTAATTTGCATTTGTATGGACAAGGATCATGGACATTAATACCAGTTTTCTAAAATTTACAGAGTTGGACAATAGCTCAAAGAAAATGAAAGATGTTGATAACCTGGACAAATGAGCTAATAGGGCACCTGCTGTTGAAAGAAAGGTTTTCCTAGTGGCTCCTGAGTGGTTAAGTCCATTGGGTGTCTGACTTCAGCTCAGGTTTTGATCTTGGGGTCAGTGAGTTCAAGCCCACGTCATTATCTGTGCTGACAGCTCAGAGCCTGAAGCCTGTTCAGATTCCGTGTCTTAGTCTCTCTCTGCCCCTCCCCCACTCACACTCTGTCTCTCAAAAATGCGTAAGTCTTAAAAAAAAAAAACTCTCCTAATTTTTCCCGACACCAATACGAACTTTGTCCACAGGAGAATTTTAAGGAATTTTCAAACTTTGGCAACTACTATTATAGAAATGATACTCATTTAAAGGAATCTATTTTCAGTTTCATAAACGATTTTTATGCAACTGTACAGAATATATTTCAGATAAGGTGTGTGTTGGGTGGGAGGCCATAAAAGATACGAAGATCCATCAGTTCTAATAAAAACCAACCTAACAACCTCTCTGCTTGCCCTTTTTATAAGAAAGCTGCCATGTGTTGAAATTCAATTTTTATCTAGCTATAGAAGTTAAATTTCAAAACTGCATCAGGAAATAAACCTCATAGTGGCCAGATCATTAAGCGCTGTTTTAGCCACTACTGGAATGAGCAGGGTTTGGCTCGTTCTGCAGGAACAACAAAAGAATCAAATAGCATAAGCTGATTATATTTCTAATAAAATCCCTCAAATTGACATCAATCAGTTCTTTCCTGTTTTATATCAACTCCACCTAGACTACCCAGCCCCCATTGTGTGTAGACACACCGTGATTCCACTAGATTTTGCTATGTCTCTCTCAGCCCCTCTTAGTGCTCTTATCCAGGGTCCTAAAGCACAGGACTGGGTGTATTTGGTTGAACCATATGAAATGGGCAATATTTACCCATTCTTAATGGCAATTTCATAAGATTCAACCTCATTCCCTGCATATTTTCCCAGTTTATATGGAACAAAAGGTTTTTCTGATTATAATTGCATTAGTACGTTCCTGCTTAGAACTAGCATCTAAATATGAATTTGTACATTAATTTTTAAAGCAAGACAGGATTGCAAGTCAGAAAGCAAATCGCTGAGTTACAGAGAATACCTTAGATAAAAGCTGCAGGTAATATTTTGCCTTTAAAATCGGATTCTGTCTGTAAGGAAAAGGAAAACAGATTAGACTAGTTGCTTCATGTTTTAGATTAAAGTTCATTTCTCAGAGACTTCCCGGGGATGAAATGCAAATCACCATTAACTTCTGGGGTTGCAACTTTCCCCTCATCTTCCCCTCCTCTATCTGCTCCAGAACAGCCTGACAAACCTCAGGTGGGAGGACAGTATATTTAAATAATATGATTGTGTTTGTCGACATTTCCCTGAAAAGCCCATTTTGTGCTGCCTAGAATTGTGAATTCCACGTAATGAAAATTGCCATATACTTTTGAAACAGAAGAGGGTGCTCGCAGGCAAGCTGCTGCTACCCAGAGTTCGAGCTTTTGAGTTTGGTGGTGCTTGTATTATGATTAATAAAAGATCTTGGGGGCATTTTGTAAAGCATTTCAAACCATTGTGAGTCCAGTGGAGTATAATTAAAATTAATGCAGTAGACAAACACTTTAAGTATTCTTAATGCCCTGTCTAAAAATGCTGTTGAATACAATTTTACACATCCCAGAGATTTAAATACCATGCTTATCTCTAAATATTTTTGAGTACTACAGAGACAAAAAAAAAAAAATAGTGCCTTGCTTCTCAACAGATTTCAAACAATTTTTTTTTAACTTAATAAACTCTAAATCTTCTTCCTTTAAAATATTTTAAAAATATTACAGCGGGTCCATCCTGTTTGACTTCTGAGCTTTCAGTTGCCATGTATCAAGTTGGGTGTGGTCTGTAAAAAGCTCTAGTGCAGGATTGTACTTTTAGGTTCTTAGGTAAGCAAATGTATGCTTTCAGGAGGCTATACCATACTGTCTTGACTCAAGGATAAGCCTTCACCCCGTGTAGTCCTCAGAGACTACTAACGAGCATTGTCTCTTTAAGACAGGCACTGTCTTCCAGAAATCTTTCTGGGTGGATGTTGTCATTTTCTTATAAAGCCTGTTAGAACAATATTTTTCCACGAGTAAGTGTATGAATGTGGCTAAACACATCAGGCATTCCCAAAGGTGTCTTCCACACTCTGAAGTACAGAAGGCTTGCTTGACATCGGCTGCTTTAAGTGTTCACTTTGAATCACCTCAAAATGCTATGAGACCATTGTTCTAATTAGTTGTCTTGCTGACTCTAATGTTTATTGTGTGCTTACTGTGTGCTTGCATTTTTCTAGGCACTGGGGATACGCAATCACCAAACAGCAAATTCCTCTTCTTGTGGAAGATATTTAATAGTGGGGAAGTTGGACAATACACGGATACCGTGTTGTGATTATTGCTGTGCAGGGGGTGGAAAAAAGCAACAGAATGGCAGAAAATTGAAACCCATTTTAGATAGGTTGGCCCCAGAAGTCCTCGCTGATGAGATGACATTCTAGCAGAGACCTGAAAGAGTGAGGAAGCAAGTGACCAAGATCTCCCAGAGGAGGGTGTGTCCAGCAGAAGGAAATGCTTTTGCAGAGGCACTGAAGTCTGAGTGTGCTTAGCCTATCGGAGAAACACCAAGGAGGGCAGATGGCTGCTGGGTGGTGGGAGCAGATGAACGGGAGGATGGCTGGGGGAGAGATCAGGGAGGTTGTGGGTGGGTGAGGGAAGCAGATCACATAGGGCTCTGTAGTCTTTGGGAAGGACTTGGATTTTATTCTGAGTGAGACGGGAGCCATTAGAAGGTTTGTGCAGATGAGTGACATGAACTGAATTACATGTTATGATGATTCTGTGGACATAAAAGTGGGTAATGGCAGAAGCAGTGCGTGGTTAGGAGGCTATTGCAATAATCCAGGTGAGAGGCAATGGTACCTGGGAATGGTAATGGGGGGTGAAATATGGTTGGACTCAGGACATGTCTGAAATACAGAGCCAGTAGTGTGTGCTGATGGATTGGATTGGGCTCCCAGTGTGGTGGAAAGAAGGAAACAAAACTGACTCCCAGACTTTTGGCCTGAGTAACTAAAAATGGGAGCTGTCTTTTATGGAGAATAGAAAGAGTTATAGGAGAAAGTTTGGGGAGAAAGATCAGAAATGCAGGTTGAGTGTGTTGACCTTGAGAGGCCTATCAGACATCCAGGTAAATACACCAGGCAGGAAAGAGGGTCGAGCCAGAGATGGGATGTTTAGAGACCCTAGCACCAAAAGCTGTAAGACTGGATGAGATTGCCTACAAGTGAGTGTAAAAAGTAGAAGCGGTCTAGGTACTGAGTCTTTGGACTGTAATATTAGGGGTCAGGAAAACGAGGATGATCCAGTAAAGGAGATGGAGGAAGAGTACCTCACTGGAATAAGTGTAATCAGCTACCTGAAATGCTGCTGACCGTATAAGCCGAGGACTAAGAATCGGTCTTTGAATTTAGCAACGTGGAAATCATCCGTGACGTTGACAGACAACTCAAGTAGGAGTAGAGACCGTGAGTAGATGGCTTTTTTGAGGAGCTTTGCTGTAAATAAGAACATTGGGACAGTAGCTGGTGAGGATGAGATCTGTTTAACACCCTTTCGCCTTAAGACCAAAGTCCATCCTCTTTGTCACTGTTTTCGTAAATCTGATTGATGTTGACTCTTACTAAAATTTCACTTCTCTTCCTCATTGTCAATACTTCTAGGAAGTGATTCCTTGTCATCTTTCAGTCCATGTCGTCTGAATCTTGCATTGTTTCTATCAGGTGCTTTGGACGTGCCCGCTTGCATTCTTCAGTGTTTCCATTAACTGTACTTGTGGTGTTGGAAGCATCACAAGTTTTGAAATAAATCCAGCCATTACTTCAATCACCTCTTATTTTGCTTTAAATTTTTTCTTGGTTAGTCTCCACCAGCCAGTGTTATTTCATGTTGGTATGGAGATCTCACTTCAGGTTTTGTTACGAAATTCAGAATGTTTATGAACTAGCTGCTAGTTTCACAGTCTTGTGAACACCCACAAATTCCTCTAGGTTCCTGCAGGATGAAAACAATACAACTATTTATTTGGTAGTTTTTATATTTACCCAATAGTCTGTACTTTGGTTCTGTGTTACAGCCTGGTATAATAACATTCTATGTAAATAGTTGTCCAGTAACTGATACATGAATTTTAATAACACAAAAATAGCTGCAATAGGTACAATCTAGGCAATGCTAATTAAATGTTTTGTTTTCTTAATTCCTTCTTCAGTTTTAAAATAATTAATAATTAAAATAGAAGAATAGACTTCAATTTTAAAGGTATTATTACTCAAATACAATAAATATTTCATGTATAGAGCAACCAAACAAAACTTCTCAAGCAAAAATTATTACATCTTGCCATTCACACTATATCTCTCTCTTTATTTATTTATTTGTATTTATTTTCTAAGTTTATTTATTTATTTTTAAGTAATCTCTGTACCTAATGTGGGGCTTGAATTCACAACCCTGAGTTTAAGCATTGCATTCTCTTCCTACGGCACCAATCAGGCATCCTACTGTTTCATTCTTTTAAATTTAAAGATACAAATGGCACACAGGAGAGTCACACAGAATGACAAAAATGAAGTAACTCAAGTTTTACTTTTTCATCTTTCTGGTCATTGTTTATTGTGAATTGATAGTTTCCACCTAGGAATATGTAGTTCCAAAGGGAATGGAGACAGGAACTGAAGCAAATTTGGATGACTCTGGACCATTAGGAATTCCCCAAATGAATATGGATATCTGAGTCCCTATATGTCCTGGGTTTAACTGTATAACTGGGGATTTTTCAGATTAACTTCTATGCAGACGACAATGTTCATGAAATGGTAAGAAGTTAACATGTGCTGATCTGAAGCTTATGTGTGTGTTATTAAAACTCAACAGTGATTCCAGCTGTTGTTTAGAACACTGTACCAACGAAAAGTTGCCAGGAGCAGGGTGGGGGAATGTTGTATCTCAGATATTGCTTAGAATTGCCAGCACGTGGCAAAAGAAAAAGCAACCGGATTAAAAGTCATTTTCATTCTTGTATCTAAATTTTCTATAGACAATGCACACGCTATTACCTGCACCCGGGACTGACCACCCTCTCTTTAACCTTTGGTAATACCCCTAGATAGTGGATGTCTGCATGTTGGCAGTGATCCGGTGGCAAAAGAAAAATGGATGATGCCAAAGACAGAGAGAAAATTGCTAGGGTCATATCTCTGAGTAGACAGTGGGGATAGACTCCGAGGTGCTAGTGGGGGGCTGATTTAGATAAGGGGATGAACAATTCACCCATTGCAAATAGGAGGGAAGGCAGAGTTTATGGGTACAGATGCAAGCAGGCATATGTATCCAAGGTATCATTTTTTAGTTTTTTTTTTTTTTTCCAGAAATGGAATTGAATTCAGAAGCTTTTCACCCTCCCACAGAGAAGGGGTATCTGTGACTCCCCTTTAAGATTGACTTTAGGGACGCCTGGGTGGCTCAGTCGGTTAAGTGTCTGACTTCGGCTCAGGTCACGATCTCGCGGTCCGTGAGTTCGAGCCCTGTGTCAGGCTCTGTGCTGACAGCTCAGAGCCTAGAGCCTGTTTCAGATTCTGTGTCTCCCTCTCTCTCTGACCCCCCCCCCCCCCCCGTTCATGCTCTGTCTCTCTCTGTCCCAAAAATAAATAAACGTTAACAAAAAAAAATTTTTTTTTAAAAGACTGACTTTAATTTTATTTTCTTGAATAGTTCGGTCATGTATTTCTCAACTTCTGTTCTTCACTGGTAGCAATGCTTAAATATCAACTATACTGATCCAAATGGGGAAATTCTTGGGATTTTGGAATTGAAGATTATTAATCCCGCTAACAAAGAATGCATGTTCAGATTGGGGAAACCCAGTGGTGGCTGGTGTAGAATTTACTCTTTTTCTGCTTCTCATCTCTGAGAGAGATGCTGCAGATCTGTGAGTGGATGTGTGGGGGTGGGCGATGGTGCCAGTAGAAATGCTTGTCCTTTTCTGTAGGGCTTTGTTTTGATATTTTCACACTGTTCAGAGAGAATTCCACCCCAAGGTCCTCAAGTGCCATGAAAAGGACAAGGAAAGAGCATCTTTAAACAGTGGCATTGTTAAATGCCAAGAGCCTGCCTCTCCAGTGGATAATTTTGAGATCTTCTGAAACACTTTTCAAAGGCTTTGCTGAGTACTCATTGTGGAAAAGGACAAATTCTATATTAAACTCACACTGGGACCAGAAGTGGCCTGAGGTAAAACTGTGAACTAGATGACGTCTGTCACCCTTTTTTTTATTGCCTTTTCCCTGTTGGTGGATCTCCACCCCACACCCTGGCCACCCAAACTTGCTCAAGTCTCTTGAGGTCTTACCCCTTTCTTCCTCTTTGCCTTATATGACTGAGCACCAGGAAAGGATACACATCAGCAACGTCGATCTCTTGTTCTTCCTCTGCGCCTGCTGCAGGCTTTTCAAACAGAGCTGCTGATTCTTCCTTACCCCACAGACTTGTAATTGCTCCTCCGCTTCCAGTGTGCCTGTCCTCCAATCCACACTCCCTGCTGCAGTCAGTGGGGAGCACACGATCTGACACTGACCAGCCAGCCTTAACTTTGCCAACTTATGTTGTTCTCTAACCCCTGGCCAAATGCTCTCATTTTCTCAAACCCACCATGTCCTCCCTTGTCTGGCCAAGCTTTGGCTTGTACAGCGCCCTGGGACACTCTTCCCTGCCCCCTTCCTTTATCCCTTGCTCATTCCACAGTCTAACTTGAGGGGTCCTACTCCAGGAAGCCGCCTTGATTCTCCCTGTTCAAGTTAGGTGCTCCTCATAAGTAATTTTGACTACTAACCCATTACATTGTAATTGCTTGTGTAGTTTTCTTTCCTCTCTCCCATCTGGGATTTTGATTGGGGTGACTCTGCCTACAGTAATTTACCATTTTCTAGGAAGAAGCCCACAGACAGGGGTGGTGGTAGGCAATGGTTGTATCAATGTCAATGCTATGGTGCTGATCCCTTAGCAAGTGTTTATGATCTATATGTTGAATAAAAAATATCGAATGAATGAATGAATGAATGAAGATCAATGCACTACTTCTCCTATTGGTAATTTTATTTTGGTCCCTATTTTTTTTCCCCACAAATAGGCTAGGAATTCCATTTTATGGCAGTTAACAATTTTTTTTAAGTTTATTTATTTATTTTGAAAGAGAGAGAATGAGCAGAGGAAGGGTAGAGAGAGAGGGAAAGAGAGAGAATCCCAAGCAGGCTCCTCACTGCCAGCATGGAGCCCAATGCAGGGCTCAAACCCATGAACTGTGAGATCATGACCCGAGCCAAAACCAAGAGTTGGAGGCTTAACCGAATGAGCCACCCAAGCGCCCTCATTTTAGAGCAGTTTAACTAAAAATTCAAATCAGTAACATTCAATGAATGATTTCTGTAGTGGAGATACTATGGAGACATATAAAGATAATAATACACAGCCCCAGTCTTCAAGAAATTTAAAATCTATCACACATATAAATATACTTTTTCTTACTAAACACATATATCTTCAAGAGGATGAAAAAAAAATAAAGTGTTTGCTTTAAAATTTGATTCCATCTTATTTTTAAAAGCTGCTGAAAATGAAGAAGGAAGCCTTCTTCATAGGCTTTTAGCACCTCCTATGGGCCAGCAGTCATGGTTTCTCATTGAATACCCAACACCCAATGGAGTGGTGTTTTTGGTTGTGAAATGAAAGTATCTGTCTTTTGTTAAACATATTTTGGAACCATTCTGTAGCTTCGGAAAGTTTTTTTCCTGCATTTGAAACAATACCAGTTGCTTAATTTCCTAGACCTGTCCACACAAGGATAAAACGCAGCTCCAAGTTGAAATGGAGAGTTACTACTGTTCAGTGGGCACGGAGTTTCAGTTTTGCAAAATGAAAAGACTTATAGAGATGGGTGGTGGTGATAGTTGCACAACAATGCAGATGTACTTAATGCCACTGAACTGTGCACTTAAAAATGGTTAAGATGGCAAATTTTGTCATGTTTATTTTACCGTAATTAAAAAAAATTAGGTCCACCCTAACTCCCCTGAAACCTTGATACCTTTTGACAACTTTCTTGATGACTGTATCTCATAAAGTTCACCTGTTTTAAGTGTACAATTCAAAGATTTTTAGTACATCCACAGAATTGTACAACCATCACATCACTACAATCAATTTTAGAACATTCCCATCTCCGCCCAAAATTCCTGGAGCCCATTTTCAGTTGCTTCTCTTTTTCATCGCAGCCCCAGGCAACCACTAATCTAATTTCTGTCTTTATAGATTTGCCTCTTCTGGACATTTAATATAAATAGAATTAAACAATAGAAGTTTTTTTTTGTCTCTGGCTTCCTTAAATTACTATAATCTTAAAAAAATTATTTTTTGAATGTTTATTCATTTTTGAGGGACAGAGACAGAACATAAGCAGGGAGAGAGGGATACACAGAATCCAAAGGAAGCTTCAGGCTCTGAGCTGTCAGTATAGAGCCCCATGTAGGGCTTGAACCCATGAAGTGTGAGTTCATGACCTGAGCCGAAGTTGGATGCTCAACCAACTGAGCCACTTAGGTGCTCCACTGTAATGTTTTTGAAGCTCATTCATATTGTGTATCTGTGTTCATCCAGGTTCATGCATGTATCAGTACTTCATTCCTTTTTATTGTCTAATAGTATTCCATTGCATGGCTATACCACATTTTATTTGACAATTTATCATTTGATGGAAATTTGGGTTTTCCTCACTTTTTTGCTATTATCAACAGTGCTGCTATGAATATTCATGTACCAATCTTTGTGTGGACATGTTTTCATTTCTCTTGGGTATGAGTGGAATTGCTGGGTCATATGGGAAATTTATTTTTAATTTTTCAAGAAACTGCCAAACTGTTTTCCAAACTAGCTGCACCGTTTACACTTTCTTCACATTCTTGCCAACACAGGTTTGTGCCTATATTTTTCTGTTCGTTCCCTCTGTTCTTTATTTTTTTTTCTTTTTCCTGCTTTCCTGTTGGTTACTTGTACATTTTTTTTAGAATTCCATTTTGATTTATCTAGAGTATTTTGAATGTATTTCTCTTTGTAGCTTTTGCTACATTCAAAAAGCCAAGAGAAGGAAAGTCTGTTACATTTACACATTTTGTATTTTTCATTCCCCTTCCTTCCTCCCTCCCTACCTCCCTTTCTCCCTTTCTTTCTTCTTTCTTCTTTCTTTCTTTCTTTCTTTCTTTCTTTCTTTCTTTCTTTTTTCTTTCTTTCTTTCCTCCTTTTATCATTTCCTTTCTATTTCAAGAACTACCTTTAGCCATACTTTTAGGGTAGCTTTGCTGGTGATAGATAATCTTAGTTTTCTTTCATTTGAGAATATTTTGATTTTCCCTTTTTTCTTTGAAGGATATTTTCACTGCATTTGGGATAATGAGTTGACAGTTCTTTTCAGCCCACCTCCTCCTGGCCTTTATGGTTCCTGACAAGAAAGACACTTATATTTCCATTGTCTATTTTTCTCTTCATTGTTCAAATTGGGCTATTTCTATTGTTCTGTTTTCAAGTTCACGGATTCTTTGCTTTGTGCTCTCCATTCTGCTGCTGAGCCTTGTATAGTTTCCTAGGGCTGCTGTAAGAGACTACTATGCACTGAGTAACTTAAAATAACAGAAACTTATTATCTCGATTTGAAGTTGGGCTAGAAGTTTGAAATCGGGGTATTGACCCAGCCATACTCCCTCTGAAACCTGTAAGGGAGACTGTCTTCCTTGCTTTTTCTAGATTCTGGTGTTTGCTGGTATCTTTGGCATTCCTAGTTTGTAGATGCATCCCTCCAATTTCTGCCTCTTTGTCACATGACTGTCTTCTTTCTGTGTGTCTTTGTCCTTCTCTGAAAAAGACATCAGTCATATTGGGTTAGGGGCCCACCCTACTCCAGTATGACCTCATATTAGCTAATTGTATCTGCAATGACTGTATTTCCAAATAAGGTCACAGTCTGAGGTACTGCAGGTTTGGACTTCACTCTACCTTTTTTGGGAGATATAATCCAACACATAGCAAGCCCATCCATAGAATTTTTACTTTGGTTATTCTATTTTTCAGTCATAAAACTTCCATTTGGTTCTTCTCTGTATCTTCTATTTCCTTGTAGAGACTTTTTTTTCATTTGTTTAAAGTGCTCATTTAATTGCTTGCTTGAATGCTCATCAAAGAAGTTTTAGTAAGACTGCTTTAAAATCCTTGTCAGATAATTCCCACATCTTAGTCAGCTCTGTGTTGCTATCTACTGATTGTCTTTTCTCTTTCAAGTTGAGATTTTCCTGGTTCTTGGACGACAGGTGATTTTCAGTTGCATGCTGGACATTTTGGTTATTATGAGACTAGATCTTATTTAAAACTGTTTTAGCAGGTCTTCAGTGACAGTGGGTCAGTGGGGGAAGGTGAGAATGCCATCTTGGTATTTCCAGGTGGAGGTGAAGGGCTGGTTCTCCTTTTAGCCTCTGTTGACACTCCAGGGGAGGGGGGAGCTTTCATTAGTATTGGGTAGGGGGGAAGTTCATGCTTCACAACAGGCTTCCACTGACATCACTCCGGCTGAGACAGGAAATGGTGCCTTGTTGCTCCTTCTCACATGACCTCTGCTACACTGCAAGGGACAGGTCTCACTATCACCAGCAGGAATTAAAATCTTGGCCTTCTCTGACAACCCCAGTGGGTGGTAGGGATGTTTCTCTATAGCTGGGTGAAGTGCAAATCCAGGCATCACGTGTGGTACTCAGTGACATCATGGGAATGGCTGCACCTTGTTATATGTGGATAAGAGTGGAAGTCTACTTTGCCTTCGCTGACAGGTTTAGGATGTGGCCATTTTTTTTTTCTAGTAGAGCAGTTGTTTAAGAGTTTTCTGTTTTGGGACACCTGGGTGGCTCAGTCGGTTAAGCATCTGACTCTTGACTTCAGCGTTGGCCTCCGAGCTGACAGCTCGGAGCCAGCTTGGGATCCTCTCTCTCTCCCTCTCTCTCTGCCCTACCCCACTTGTGTGCATGCTCTATCTCTCTCAAAATAAATAAATAAACTTAAAAAAAAAAGAGTTTTCTGTCTTGCTGCCTCTTTCTTGGTTCTTTGGCTAGAAAGAGAGCCTTTTGTTCTTTTTTGTCTGTGACTGTTGGTGTTTCTGGGCTGCCAGCTTCATCAGCACCTGGTTCGGGATACATGAGACAAAAAGAAAAACCAGAGAATTCACTGCTGTGTCATTCTTTGGGTTGCAAATTCCCTAACTGGTCTGTGCTCTTCTCTCTACCTTTCATGATGTTCTTGTGTTTGTTTTATATCCATTACCTAGAGTTTTTAGCTATATTTAGTGGAAGGAATAGGAAGAAGTGTGTCTACTCCATATTTTCCCTGCCTCCCCTGATATTTGAAGCCCCTAAGATAACAATATAGAATACTCAAGATGCTGCTTCATAAAATGAGACAAATTAGATAAGAAGAAAAGTACAGTACTGTTGGAACAAAGCTAGTTTTATTGGTCTTTACCTCCCTCGTCTCTAAGTAGAAATGTAGTTTGGAAAATTAACTGAAGACAATGGACATTATCCTTGGTAATAATTCATGTTCGTATATGATTATACACATTGTGATTTAAAGAATGAAAATGGAATCATTCGTTAGCTAGAAAGTCACTGAATTCTGATCAGCCCCTGATGAGAATGTTGAAAAAGTAGCCATGGGGAACATTGTGTTGGAAGTCATCCTCCATACTTTTGGTGAGTTAATTATAATCACTAATTTTCATACGTGCATCACGCATACATCTCTTTAATGTGAAAACATTTTGAGATAGGCAGTACTGTGATCATTAACAGCATTACACTGTGTGATAACGTCACCAGCTGGCCATAGCATTGTGACACAGTCATTTTAACTGAAATCCTTTTGAGGTGGGGAGAGGGAATTCATCATGGTGAAGCAATATCTGATGTTCAAATAATGTAAGTTGATTTTGGATTAGAAAATGGAAAATGTTACAGAAGTACAGAATATACATAAATCAGAACTACCTGTAACAATTTCAAAGTTACAAGGTGGGGCAGAGATTATCTGGATTTTCATTTCCTGGAAGATGTGAAGGATCAAACAGATAGAGAAGCGAAATACTGCTGGGTTTAGTGCAGTGGTTGCAAAATGTTCAGAAACTAATTATGAATAGTTGCTGCCTTAAGTCATGTGCTCAGAGACTAAGTTGTATTTTTCATTACTGATTAAATATATAATTTAGAGCCTGTACAGTTACTGAAATGCTCTGCATTTGACTGTAAAATTTAATATGTAAAAGATAATGGGCTGTCTCTAAAATACATTTTTTAAAAAACATTCTCATTCAGAGAAAGGACTTCATAGATCTGGCCTTTTCTCACAATAAGCAAAGTGAAATTATTTCTTTACTTTTGTAATAGTAGCACCGAAACCTCTGGGCAAAAATAACTAGAGTATATGGAATACAAAGAAATTAATCCAATTATTAGATTTGCTTAAATGTTGCAAAACAGGCATCGATCATAAATGTAATATTATGTATTATAGTCTCTAAGTAAAGCAGGAGAAAATGAAAACATGGTGTTCCAAATTGTGATGGGCAGCTAGGGAAGAGCTTCATGCTTTGCCACAGGTATAATTTCAAAGAACCGAATACTCAAAGAAGGACCAAAGCTCAGCATTCCTTTTTTATTCTCATTTTAGGTTATTTACTAACATAAAAAATAGTCACTGAAACTTGCCTCACTGAAGTTTTGGGATCTTGAAATTTCAATTTCAGCATCAAAAGTGTTTTGTGTATGCAACACACTTCCCCAGTGGGTTTGAAAAATTGACAAAAGAAATATGATCATTACATGACTATAAGAGTTTGCTTGCTTGATGATAACCTGGGGTCAACACCACCAGATATCAGTCTATAAAGATTCCTTTACATACTTTTCAAATGCTCTTGTGATTGATGAGGGTATTAAAAAAACTTTTAAGTGCTGAGATTACAATGAGGTAGAACTAAGCCTTCACTAGTCACAATCCAATCAGACAATGGGCCCTGCATCTCATGCTGTGTAACAAATTATCCCCAGGGGAGCCTGGGTGGCTCAGTTGGTTGAACATCTGATTCTTGATTTCTGCTCAGGTCGTGATCGCAGGGTTGTGGGATCAACCCCTCTCTCCCACCCCACCCCCGATGGGCATGGAGCCTGCCTAAGATTCTCACTCTCCCTCTGCCCCTCTCCCCTGCTGTGTGCTCTCTCTTTCTCTAGAATTAAAAAAAAAATTATCCCCACATTTAACTGCTTAAAATGACGTGTGTTTATTATCTCACACAATTTCTCAGGACTAGGAATCACAAGATGCCTAGAGGGGGGTTCTGTTTCAAGATCTCTCAAAGGAATGCAGTCAAACTGTCACCTTGGACCACCTAAAGGGGGAAGGATCAATTTCCAAGCTTACTCATGTGATTGTCTACAGGCTTCTGATCTTTGTTAGCTATGGGCTGGACTCTCAGTTCTTTGCCACACAAACCTCTCCACAGGTTGAGTGTCCCCACAACATGATAGCTACTGTCTCCCAAAGTGAATGATCTGAAGGAATCTCAAGGAAGGAAGCCACAGTCATTTTTAACTTAATCTCAGAAGTGATACAACATTATTTCTCCTTTATCCTATTTGCTACCCAGACAAACCATGGTACAGTGTCGGAGGGACAACACAAAGTTGTGAATGCCAGGAGGTGAGGATCATTGGGGCCATCATGAATGGTGGCTACCACAGATCCAGAGCAGATTTTACAACATGGATTCACCTAGAACATGGGTTAAAGTATACCTCCTCTAAAAGCTATTATTTATTATTGGGAACAAATTATATCTGAACTTACTAGTGATCATCCAGAAAGACCACAAGAGGCAAATGGAAAGTTGCTGACATTTCTCTGCCAAAGATACATAATGCCTCTCTGACCTGAGTCTATTAAGTATACTAAGCAATAACAATTCAACTCTTAGTGACACTTCTTTTGGGTATTAAGGTTCAAACTTAATTTCAGAAGTATGTATGATCTACAATATAGCCTTGAGAAGGGTAAAATATACAAGGAAGTAATATAAAACAATATGCTGTTAGGTGATTACCAATCATATGCATTTAAGAAGAAGGTTTTAAAACTTGGCTATGAAAGTTTGGAAAACAAGAGATCTTTCAGCCTTCTTATTTCTCAGCTTGAATAATTTAATTGGATTTATCATATCAGTAGGAATCAATGACTGCTTTTAGCTTTTGTATTTTGGGTGACAGATAAATCATTTTGCATACTTCTGGTAGTAAATTGCCAGTTAGAGATACAATCATTAAAAATTACTCTTTAAAATTCTTGGCTTTTTGTAAAAGAAATTTCAGATAGTTTTTAATTTCAGAAAGCCTTCTAAAGGGCTCCATATAAATCAGCTGCTTGAAGCTCACAAATCATAAGGTACCTGGCCCAGGCAAAGTGAATACAGAGTGTAGGGCATAAATAGCTCTACTGAACTTATACAAATAAATAAACAGCCAATTTAAAACCTGATATGATTTTTAATAATTAAATAACTTAGCCATCTGGTTAAGTCAGGACCTATCTGCAGAGTAAAAAGGCTATTTAAAAGGCAGAGTAGTGGCAATAGATGACTTTCTCTCTTTCTTAAGACTCCATGTTATCTATGCTTAGATGTATCCTCAGCCCTAGTCAAGGTATGCTCCTAGATGCTCTGCCTTTCAGGGGAGGGAGGGAATTATTGCAGGTCAAGAGATGGTGATTTCTACCTGAGAAGGAAAAGAGCCTGGGTAGTAGTGGGGTGCTGACTTTAACACTCCTTCTCTACCTAAGCTGCATAGTGGAATCAGTCTCTGGGGTGAGACTCAGGTGCCAAATGGTTATTAAACTCTCCAGGTGATTTCAATGTGCAGCCAAAGCTGAGAATCTTTGTCTTGGGACAGTGAATCTCATTTCAGCACCCATCAGAATCGTCTGGAGAGCCTGTTAAAGTTACAGAATGCTGGGCCCCATCCTTAGAGTTTCTGATTCACTAGGTCTAGGGTGGGACCCAATAATTTGCATTTTTAACAGGTTCCCAGATGATGCTAATGTTGGTCTTCTACACTTTGACTATCAATTTTAGAATTATTTAGCTCATTTATACTTTTACTGGAGTTCAGCTGTGAGTGGTGCGTAGAAGGAAGGGTGAAAATTGGTAAAAGGTGAGGGCAGATGCCACTAGTCTCCCCACTTTCCTAGCCCAACCCCCTTCCAAGCTGAAGGTGAACTGGAATCTACCACTGCATCGTGTCTCCCCTATTTTCTTAGCCTTTATTTTACAGACTGAGAAAATAAAGTTTCTTCAGGGGTCAGCTGAATGGCCGAAAGCTGGTTAGATCACACTTAATCGGACCATTTTAGCTGGCTTCTTGGCTCATTCAAGCCTGCCAACCTCTTCCCCTCAATTCGGTGTACCCTGCTCAGCCCACATTCTCTCCTCCCCTGCCCCGCCCCCAGCGTCCCTGCGTAGCAACGTGCAAGCCGCCGGCCACCGTTCAAAGCGTGCGGGGAGTGGGCCTCGGCAGAGCACCGCGTGCTGTGCAGGCGCGAGGGGGGCGGCACCGGAGCCGCTATCATGGCCAGCGTCAACCCCGTGGTAAGGAGGACCAGCCTGGCCCCTTGGCCTGTGCTCTGTGTAGAGGGAGGGCCGGGCCAGGGATCACGGTGGCCCGGCTCTACACACTCTTTTTTGCCTCCTGGCCCTTCACAGATTTTCAGAAACCCTTTCCCTTAGCGGCCCCGGCTGTGAGGGTCAGTGTTGGAGGAGGTCGATGAGGATCAGATGAGCCGGAAGTTGGGACTGGCCCCCGCAAGAGGAACCGGGGCCTCTCCTCCCTCTTCACCCACACTGAGGCTATCTGGAAGAAGTGGTTAGACCTGGAACTCAGATTAACCCTCTTAGTTTCCTCTGTGTTTAGAAAATTCCCAAGTTCAGTTGTGCTCTAACTGCAGTTCTTAATTTTGGTATGGCCATTGTTGACTCTAAGCTATATTATTTATCTGAAATAACAAGTAATGTGATCTAACGTGTTACTGCATATTTTTCGAGTTCTTGCCTACACCCCCCCCCCCCGCCTTTTCCCCATCCTTCATCTTAATACTTAAGTATACAATTGGAATTAAACACCAACATTGTTCTCCTACCCTTAAGAGGTACGTAAACCTCTCAATGAGAATTGACAGGCTAAATGGCACTTGTGAAACGCTCTGTCACTTTAAAAAACCTGAATTGCAAAAAAACAAGGATTCACCTTTATTTTCAGTTCACCTGAACAACTTCACATTTGGTGAAAGGCAGTGTGCTTGTCCAGCTCTGTTGCTGTTATTTTATGGGTTTCATGTATACATATGCAGCATAAAAAGGTCCATTTTTAGAGCCATGTTATTATTTCAATGTGTGTCTATTTTTTTATGTTAATTATTTTAAGATATGTCAGGCTTGAATATAAGCTTACCATGTATACCATTTTATCTGATGATGAACCCCAAGGAAGGTGTGAGTGTTTTCTTTTAAATTGACAAGAGGTTAAGATGAATTTCCTGGACTATGCATAGTTTTAATAAAGGTAGCAGGGAAAGAGTATAAAGTCTAACTGTAGTTCCAGAAGAGAAAGTATGTTCAATACCTATTTTGCTTTTGAAAAATTGTGTTCTAATGGGTTATTTTTGATGCCCTCTTATACTCTGAGGGTGGATCTTAAAAGAAATTTTTAGCCCCCAAGAGTTTTTTTTTCTTGCTTTAAATGTGATCACACTAGCTGGAACTAACATTGAAGCATCAATTTAGTATGCCTTTATCAGGGTAAACTGTTTTAAAAGAAGCAACTAATCTAGGGCACTTAATCTTAATGGATATGCCTGTGAATAACGTATTATTTAAATGTTACTGATTGGCCTATTCATAAGCTTATCCTGGATGTTTAAAAGGATTAAAGACCTAGCTACTCTTGGTGTGAGTAGGAGTATTTAGAGTATTCACTGGGTAGTATGAAAGAGCAGTCCTAGAATGTCAGAGTTTTTATCGCCACAGTCTTGTGGAAGGCTATAATTCATTCATGTCCTCCTTAGTTTCTGTTATGACTCCGTTTTGGTGCAGTTGCAATTTTCCTTGGCAGTGGTTCAGAATATTTTTTTGGACTACATGTATTTTGGAAGTGGGATAGGCTTTGGTTACTCTATTGTAAGTGCTCATTTCAATCTTTTATTTTTGTTATTTTAGTTTTTTTTAATGTTTATTTTTGAGAGAGAGACAGAGAGCGAGTCGGGGAGGGCAGAGAGCGAGAGAGAGGGACACAGATTTCGAAGCAGGCTCCAGGCTCTGAGTGGTCAGCACAGAGCCGGATGTGGGGCTCGAACCCACGAACCGTGAGATCATGACCTGAGCCGAAGTTGAACGCTTAACTGACTGAGCCACCCAGGTGCCCCAAGTGCTCATTTCAATCTTATGACTTGCAGTTTACGTTTGTGGAAGTAATGCAGTGAACTTTAAAAAAAGCTACTTTGGCCTCTGAGAAAAAAGTAAATTGAAGACAGAAGGTTGATTTCCATCTGCTTTAAATTAACTTCCCTTTTTAAAAGGCGGAGTGGGGGTTAAATTCTGACAGAAAAATCAAGTAACCCAACTGTAACCTAACATCTTGATAAGATTATTATCTCATATTTGATGGTAGTCCTGTAAGTCAGCCTCGTAGATAGAATGAGGCTATGGGTCAGAAGCTGACAATTTATGGACAGCTGAGGCTATATTGGGAGTAGATTGCACCAGTAAATATCTTTATGGTGGTTTTTCTTTAAACCATAAGAAAATATACACTGCATGTCTTTTTAAGGCTGAATACATTCAAGCTTGGGAGTTTAAAACTTTAACAATTGCTTTTATTTAGCCTAAACTCTATAGATCTGTAATTGAAGATGTAATTGAAGGAGTGCGGGATCTATTTGCTGAAGAAGGTATAGAGGAGCAAGTTTTAAAAGTCTTGAAGCAGGTTTGTAGACAATACAAGTTTCCTTTTTTGTCGTTTTTTCATCTTAAGAAACTGATAAATTATAGTTTTAACCCCTTAATTGTTTAACCCCTTAATTGCCATCAGCTGACACTTTGTGTTTTTAAATGTTTATTTTTAAGAGAGTACAAGAAAGGGAGAGGCAAAGCGAAGGGGGACAGAGGATCTGAAGTGGGCTCTGTACTGACAGCAGCCAGCCTGATGTAGGGCTTGAACTCACAGACTGTGAGATCATGACCTGAGCTGAAGTCGTAGCCACCCAGGCACCCCTGAGCTAACAATTTTTTTTTTTTGAACTAACAATTTTTTAAAAAATTAAAAAGAAAAAAATATCTTAATGTTTTATTTATTTTTAAAAAGCAAACATTTTTGTCTCTGCAGCTCTGGGAAACAAAGGTTTTGCAGTCTAAAGCAACAGAAGACTTCTTCAGAAATAGTACACATTCACCTGTGTTCACCCTTCAGTTGCCAAACAGCTTGCACCAAACATTACAGTCATCAACAGGTTGGATACAGCTAGTAAATTAGTACTGTTTGGATTTTTCAGAACAAATTCTCATTTGGTGGTGGTTTTGAATTAGGGTAATTTTCTTAAGGTGAGAGGGCTTGGACCTCAAAATCATTACTATTAAATAAACAATAAATTGTCACTGCATGTAATTATTGGTAACAAAAATTAGGTTATTCAAACTAGTTTTTTTTTTTTTTTTTTTTTTTAATATTAAAGTCTGCAGAGGTGACCAAGTGTTACTTTGGAGGAACAAGTTACATAGTTGATGGGCTATTGTGAGTATCCATTGGTTATTTCAGAGAATTTGATTGGGTTGAGTCACAGAACAACCCAGCCACCATTGCTGAAAAAGCAGAGGGAAAGATGGGTTGTTCCATGGTTGTGAATTCTTTCTCTCTTGCTTGTATAAATTATAAATCTGCTATTGTTTTGGAAGCAAAATGGAGAGTTAAGAAGAATATAGAGGTTATTCAGACTACCTCACTGTTTTGGATATTACATAATGGCTAGAAATGCACCTTGCGCACTTTGTCTTTATTCTTGGACTTCATCTAAACCTCTGCTTTTAAGGGAAATAATTTTCCATATTATATATATCCATTTAAACTGGAAAAAAGTAGCTAAGAAAAGATAAACAATGCTGTGATATCTTTCTATCCTTTATTCTTTTCTGATTCTTACAATTTTTATGCTATCCTAATGTGTGTATATGTATATGTCTGCATGCAGACACACACAGACATGGGTTTTACTGTGTTTAGCTGAAATTAAATAGATCAGTGTCTGCAAGAAGCAAGGGTAGATTTTGGATTAGATTGTCAGTAATAACTAGGTTGTTCATTGCATCCTTGGGAAAATTCCAAAGAAAATCAAATGGACCAAGGTGAAGAGAAAATAGTAGGGAGGCTAGTACCTTCTTTATGACAAAACAAGAGAATTTAAGTGTGGCAGCAATTATAACTTAATAAGTTAATAATATTGAATTACCAAACATAGATTTTATCTAATGCTATGCTTATAAAGTATAACTTTGCTTTATAAGAATTAACCATGGCAGTTTTAATTACCAAGTTGAAGCATTGAAACATTTTACATCAGTTACTAGGTTTTGGTTATGCTTCTGTTTTTAACTTAACTATTTTATTAGGTCATCCCTTTTATTTCTCTATTGAAATAACATTCTTTATTCTTTACTGAAGAACTTTAAAGATTTTTTTACCCAGGAGCGACTTGGAGAGTGGCCAGCGTGGAGGAGTAAAAGACTTGACTGTCTTTTATCAAAAGCAGTTAACACTTTACAGGTTCTTTGTCATTCAAAATTGCAATACTTGATTTTGCCGCAAGATGGTAATATTACCAGTGATTTAAATCACAAAATAGTCTTGCAACTAATATGTCTATCTGGCTTTCACTCAGCACTTGATTCTTATTCTGTCTTGAAAGTTAGAATAATAGAAATAATTACATTTAAACAAGACAGTTTTTATTCTCTTCTACATCATTTTGTAATGAAAAGGTTTAGGAGGAAGTACATGTATCCTTTAAAAATGCATTACAGGCCTTGTTTTTATCCCCCTTCATTTCTAGGTTTCCTACAATAAAATTCTTGAAGTAAATAGCCTTGTAAAATTGAAGTACTTCTTAATTATACCTTCTCATTGTGTGCTTTTAAAGGCCCGATTAAAATAACCTAAACTAACTTACTTCTGCAACCTTTTTATCTCTTGATAACAAGTTCAAATTAAATCTACAATGGAGTAAGTCATTTGCCTTTGTTCCATCTTTAGAGCTTTTTGCCCTGTCATATTTTCTTTGACTGTATTATCCATTTGCTTAATAATTTCCTGTATCTTCAATGATCAACCTTTTTTTGGGTCTCAGGACCCCTTTGTACTTTTAAAATTGAGGGCCTCAAAGAACTTTTTTTTTTTTAACGGAAGTTGTAAATATATGTTTACATATTAGAAATTAGAATTAGAAATATTAGAAATTAAAGCTGAGAAATTTAGGGGCACCTGAGTGGCTCACTTGGTTGTGTCTGACTCTTGATCTCAGCTCAGGTCTTGATCTCAGGGTCGTAAGTTCAGTATGGAGCCTACCTAAAAAAATAAAGCTGAGAAATTTTTAAAAAATGTTGGTTTATAATAAAAAAATGGATCATATGTTAACATAACATATATTTGTTAGCAGTAAGCATTTTCCAGAATAAAAAATGTTTAATGACAGGAGTGGTGTTACTTTACTTTTCTGCAAATGTCTTTAATATCTCATATCTATATCTGAATTCAATCTGTTGTGATATGTGGTTTTGGCTAAAGTATATGAAGAAAACCTAGCTTCCCACAGATGTATAATTGGAAAAAGAGGAATATTTTAATAGCATTTTCAGATAACTTGATAGTACACTAAAAGTCCACAAGTGGTAGTTTCTGAGAGCTTAGCTGCAGGTGGAATCTGAAACTTTACCAAAAGACTTTTTTGTAATGTAAAAGTTCACTGGTGTGTCTTACACTTTGAATGGCTCTTGAACCTGTGTGTAATTTTGTAACATACATTGGTTATTTGGAAAAAATTGGTTCACTGAGTTACGCATTTGAAATATTGTTCCTTATGCAAGATAAAAAAATCATATTAATATCTCCACATTTCATCAGAAAAGTGTTTAAATATTGGGAAGCTATCAAGCTCACTGTGGTGGCTGTAAGGTTTTCAGAATTGAGATTTGGGGATGAAACTTTGAATTTTATCATTGCCAAACAAATACTGTCCGTTTCGTCAAGGTGATGGACACAGTTAGTTCATTTTCAAAAAATGTCTGCCAGATATCCATGTCTGAATAACTGTAGTTTGTGTCAGTTATTCTTTCAAGCAAAACAGTGTTTAACACAAAGAGGCTAGATTACAGCTCCCAGCTTAAATAAAAGCACCAGTGCTTTTCTGTGTACTTCCGTGTACTGGTGGATGCTGCAGAAATGCTTTATGTGTTCTTCCCCTTTCATCCCACAGAATATTAAAGGGATGTATACTTGGGTGTTGAAATTTCATAAAAATAATTGCTTATGGTTGCATTAAGGAACTTCTTTAGTTGAACAGTTTTATTGTTATTATTTTTGTCTTTTTTACTGTGAGTGAATGGCAGTGGAGAATAAATACAGTGGCCAGGTCGGGTTTGGTGCTGCTGCCTTAATTCATGCTAATGTGCCTTCACTTTTACTCATCAGTGCTTTGCTCTGTAAGTGCAAGTGGCAACAAAAAACAAAATTTAGTGAGAAACGAATAAAAATGACATTTTTATTGTTTTGGTATTATACAAATAATTTTGACTTTGTGGACACCGTAAAAGGGTCTCATGGACCCCCAAGGGTTTGCAGAGTCTAATTTGTCAACTGCTGTTCTATTTTTAGGATGATTATATATAGTTTAAAATCCACTTTTTAAAAAAGACATAATTTTTTTCAGAACTTTACATTGGCGACAAATTTAGGAGAAGGGATAGAGATTTCTCCTACACCTTTTAGCCCCATTCATGCATAGTCTCTTCAGTTATCAACATTCCCCCACCAGAGTGGCACATTTGTTACAATTGATGAACCCACACTAACACATCATAAACACCCAGAGTCCATAGTTTATATTATCACTCTTGGTTTTTCATGTCTTATGTGTTTATGCAAATTTATAATGACCTGTATCCATCATTATAGTATCACACAGAGTATTTTCATTTTCCGGGAAATCTGTGCTCCCCCTGTTGATCCTTTCCTGCCACACCGGCTCAGGGCAACTATTGATATTTTTACTATTTTCATAGTTTTGCCTTTTTCAGAATGTCCTGTTGTTGGAATCATGTAGTATGTAGCCTTTCCAGATTGGCTTATTTCACTTAGTAATATGACTTTAGGATTCCCTCACGTCTTTTCAAGCTTGATAGCTCATTTCTTTTCAGCATCGGATAATATTCCATTGTCTGGATATGTCACTGTTTAATTGTTCACCTACTGAAGCACATCTTGGTTGCTTGCTGCCAAGTTTTGGCAGTTAGGAATAAAGCTGCTGTAAGCATCTGTGTGGAGGTTTCTGTGTGGATGTAAGTTTTCAACTCCCCAAGAGAGTGATTGCTAGGTTGTATGCTTAGTTTTAAAAGCAACCACCAAATTGTCTTCCAGAGTGACTGTACCATTTTACATTCCCACCAGCAATAGTGAGAGTTCTTATTGATCTAGATTCTTGCCAATGTCTGGTGTTATCAATGTTCTTGACTTTGTCCATGCTAATAGGGATATAGTGGTATCTCATTGTTTTAATTTGCATTTCCTTGATGACATATGATATGGAGCACCTTCTTATTTGCCATTTGTATATTCTTTGGTGAAGTGTCTGTTTAGGTCTTTGGCCCATTTTTTAATTTGGTTGTTGTAGTTGAGTTTTAAGAGTTCTTTGTGTATTTTGGATAACAGCCCATTATCAGATAAGTGTTTTGCATTTTTTCCAACCTTTGGCTTTTCAGATTATCCTGACGTTGTCTTTTGCAAAGGAGTTTAAAAAACTTTTTTAAGTGTATTTATTTATTTTGAGAGAGAGAGAGAATATGAATCCCAAGCAGACTCCACACTGTCAGCATGGAGCCCAGCGCTGGGCTCCCAACTCACGAACTGTGAGATCATGACCTGAGCTGAAAGCAATCAAGAGTTGGCCGCTTGACTGACTGAGCCACCCAGGCGTCCCAGAGTTTTAAATTTTAATGAAGCCCTGCTTATCAGTTATTTCTTTCATGGATTGTGCCTTCATTGTTGCATCTAAAAAGTCTTTGCCATGTGGTCATCTAAATTTTCTTCCATCTTGTAGGAATTTTGTAGTTTTGCATTTTACATTTATGTCTGATCTATTTTCAGTTAATTTTTGTGAAGGGTGTAAAGTCTGTGTCTAGTTTCAGTTTTTTGCATTGGATAGCCACTTGTTACAGCACCATTTGTTGAAGAGATTATCTTTTTGCCACTGTATTGCCTTGGCTCCTTTGTTAAAGACCAGTTGACCATATTTAGGTGGATCAGTTTCTTGGCTCTCTGTTCTGTTCCATTGATCTATTTGTTCTTTATCCAGTGCCAACACTGTCTTGATTGTTGCAGCTCTCTAGTAAGTCATGAGGTGGGGTATTATCAGTCCTCCAACTTTGTTTTCCTCTTTGAATATCATATTGGCTATTCTGAGTCTTTGCCTGTAATCCATTTTTGAGAGAGAAATGGGATTCCATTAATAATAACCTCAGAATAATAGGTATGTACTAGGACTATCCTGGGTAAACTGGGACATGGAGTCACTTGGTCTATGCCCTATTTCTAGGGCAGTTCAAATCAGTTTGTGCTATTTGGTATTCATGTTACACAGTCTTTTTGCTGAAACTCGTTAGTCATTTGGGGGAGCAAGAAAAGGAAAAATGGGAATTTTGAGAAGTTTGTCATGGCTTTCATCTTTGAGCATCAAAACTCCCAAACTTCAGGTACAAACTATATTTCCAGTTGTTCCTGAACTTAAATCTGGTGAAAATTTCAGCAGTGCTGTTGGTTCTTGATGTGATTTGAGTTAGAATATTCAGTTTGGTTATCAGGAGACATGCATATGGTAATGAGTAGTGACAAAGAAGAAGATAGACCAGTCTTTGCACTTTCTGAGTCATATGACTTGGATATTAAGATTAGGAATGGTTCAAAGCAGGACCAAGAATTATGAAATTACTAACTGCCTTAAAGTATCAAAAACTTCTTACTGTATAGGAAAAAATACACTAGTAATGTTATTATGTAATATTATCTTTTTACAGAATTTCTCATTTGTGGGATTGAATTATTTCTATGTTGTAAAGCCTGTTGTTTGGGAAATCTAATATCTCTAGAATATATACATGAAGACCAAAATTCTGACATTTAGTTTTAATTAAGAACACATATTCACTTAAAACTTAATTGGTTATTGAAAACATCTTGAGTATTTTAAAAAGCATGTTTCAGGCACATATAATAGTATATATAATTTGTGCAAGTATGTAAATGGTGCCTTTAGTATCAAAATTAAGTAGGAGCTGTATGAAACTTCTCTATAAAACTGTTCAATGCTTTTATTCTGAAAGCTATAAAGAAACTCTTAAAACTCTCTTTTGGCTCTGTTTGATTTATGTAAGTATAGAAAAGTATCCTTTAGGATTTATTGCAAGGTATTTAAAAGAGGGGGATTGTTGCTATTTTTCCTCAAGAAATTCATTTAATTGCTTCAGACAGTGTATTAACAGATTTTTGTTTCCTCTCAGGCTGTGGCTTCAGCTGTACCAGCTTAAGCTTCGCTTACTTCAGCTAATTAAGACTAATACCATTGTGTTCCTGCCCCACCACTTCTTTCTAATTTAGCCTTTCTAAAAGAATGCCTGTTAATAAGCAAAGCCATAGATGAACGGAGGATAAAAATAATTTTCTACTTCATTAATCATCAATCTCTGTAGCTTCACTTCTGTTGTCTCAATGTGGGAAGGATGGTTAGTTTAAAAAATATTTGCTCTTCTGAACTCCTTTGTTTATTATGGAGCCGTTCTAGTGTCAGAAGCAGATCTTTGGGACAATTTAATGTGGTGTGTGAAAAAAGAACCTAATAAACATTACATTTAATACATATGTGCTGCATAAACATGCTAAGGTGTTGTTATTTTTATTAAAGAAAAGGCAGAGTGATATTCTAAGAGTCACGTTCAGCTAAAATGAGCCTTGAGGCAAAGTTTAAGGTTACTTTGGTCAATCGAGGTCTTTCTGTTGGAGTTACTATTTGTTCTTTACACTTACTTTTTTAATGCTTACATTCACAATCATTAGGCCAGCCTTTTAGCTGGATTATAAATAAAGGGATAGCCAAGAAAATTGGTAGATAATAAAGAAAAGATATATGAGATGGCAACTTTAATGCAGGTTAGGTTGGTGTTCTCCTAAGAATTTGTCCTCTTGTAATTTTCTTAGTAGCCATACTTCATGCAAAATTCATGCAAAGACTTCTAGAAACATGTTCTTAATCATTTTTCTTAAAACTGTGTAGCTGTGCTGGCTTTATTTGGCCAAAGAATTGTAAGTCGCTTTTGATGAAATAAATGAATTGGAAATCCTTTTTTTTTATGTTTGTTTATTTTTTTTATTTATTTTTTTTAATGTTTATTTATTTTGAGACACAGAGAGACAGAGCATGAACGGGGGAGGGTCAGAGAGAGAGGGAGACACAGAATCTGAAGCAGGCTCCAGGCTCTGAGCTGTCAGCACAGAGCCCGAGGAGGGGCTCGAACTCACAGACCATGAGATCATGACCTGAGCCGAAGTCGGATGCTTAACCGACTGAGCCACCCAGGCGCCCCTGTTTATTTATTTTGAGAGAAAGAGTGAGCGAGTAAGCATGAGTGCATACATGAGTTGGGGAGGGGCAGAGAGAGAAGGAGAGAGAAAGAATCCTCAGCAGGCCCCACACTGTCAGCATAGAGCCCATCACAGGGCTCCATCTCATGAACCATGAGATCATGACCTGAGCTGAAATCGAGAGTCAGCTGCTTAACTGACTGAGCCACTTAGGCACCTCTGGAAATTCTTTTGAATGTGTAAAATTTGTAATGGTTTATGTTGGGGTACACAATTTTGCTCAATAGTGTAGTCTTTGGAAATGTGCTACTTGAATGAATAGTACTTTTCCTTCCCAATGAAAAGTTATAGAGATTTAGAGTTATACTGACTTAATAAAAACAACCTAAGTATTTTCTTATGGGGTTCTATACTACGGTATACTTGATTACAATGAGATATTTTCTTTTGGTACTTAAAATACGTTAGTTATAAAGTCTTTATCTGAAGCTGTTGGAGAAAAATATAATTAAATTAAATATAATTCTTTTACCTCCCTTGGAATTAGGAAGTTTGGATTCACCATGGTCAAACATGTTAGTGATGGAAAACGTTTTTAAAAATAAGCTAGACTTAGCAATTTTATTAAATTGGTAAATTGTAATGGATGTATAATTATTTTTTTTTCTATGCAGCATCATTAGTTATTCCTGCTGGTAGACCTCTTGCCAGTTTTACTACAGCAGAACTGGTATGTAGCTTATTAAGGATATATTTTTAAATGTATGCTTCATTTTTAGCAAATGGTAGCAGAATGCTGGGCATGGATATAATTCATATTCCCTCAGGTGAATGGGAAAGGGTGTAGTAAGGGATGGGGAGACAGGACTTCTGTAACATGGATGTTGCAAAAACTCTGTAGTTCCAGAATTGACGTTTTCTTTATCAACTCTTCCTGTCTTCCAGAGTAGTTGTTAGCATCTGCCAAGGTTAGGAAATTTCTGAAGTTAAATTCTATGGAGTTTTAACACACCATTAATGTTCTATACCAGGTAGATCCTAAATGGATGATCTTGATGTTTTATTTTCTGATTTTTTTTTTTTTTTTTTTTACCCAAGTTGAGCCACATAATGATTCTTTTTATTTGAGTGGAATATTTTGGTCATTTTTTACCTTTCTGTTGTAGAGGTTTAGAGTATAGGATCCCCCCCTCCCCCACGATTTGGGGCAGAAAATTAAATTACAACTTGTATCTAGAAAATTGAGTAGTTTTCAGGTGGAGAAAAATAGCACTTTTTCTCTTCCATGGTTCTGATGGTATATAATCTACTGTTTTTCATTTTCTTTCAGCCCACTTTCTGAGGGAAAAGGTTTGGTGGGCCATCAATTTCCATTTCTTCATTAAAAACAAAGCCATAGCCCTTACTAGGATTTTTGGGAAGAATGGTGCTGCTTTTGATAAGAGACCAATGAAAAATATCTCTGCCTTTGAAATTTTTGGAACTACTTTTTCTCCTGATTAAAGAAACAATATACTGTAAACAGTAAAAACAAATTTATAAAGTAAAAAGTAAAAGAGCCCTGCAGTATTGTACCCCAAAGACAACTGTTTTAACTGTTTAATGTATATCCATCTAGCTACTCAATTTTCTACATACAGGTTGTAATTTAATTTTCTGCCCCAAATCTTATACTCTAAACCTCTACAACAGAAAGGTACAAAATAGCCAAAATATTCCACTCAAATAAAAAGAATTATTATGTGGCTCAACTTGGGTAAAAAAAAAAAAATCAGAAAATAAAACATCAAGATCATCCATTTAGGATCTACCTGGTATAGAACATCTAACCTTCTTTGATGAAAGTTAAATTAATTTTCAGGGTAAAAGTAGGCTTAATCTCTGTACTGTTTCTGTAATTTAAAAAAAAATGTTTATATTCAAGAAGAGAGAGCGAGAGAGCATGAGCAGGGGAGGGGCAGAGAAATAGGGACAGAATCTGAAGCAGACTCCAAGCTGCAAGCTGTCAACACAGAGCCTGATGCAGGGCTTGAACCCACTAGCAGTGAAATCATGACCTGATCCTAAGTCAGAGGCTCAACCCACTGAGCCACCCAGGTGCCCCTGTAATTTTTTTTTTTTTTTCTTAGTAATATAGATGGATCTTTATTCACTGCCAGTTAAATATTGATTAACCATAGTGGATATATCACAGTTTCATTAAGCTTTTGTTAATGGACATTTAAATTATTTCATTTTTTTCTAGTATAACATTCCATTGATTATGCTTGTAGATCTGTTTTTGTGAATTTGCATGACAATCAGGTAATCAGGGTATATTCCTAGAAGTGGAATTTTTGGGTCAAAGATTATGCGTGTTTTAATTTTGTTATGTATTGCAAAATTGCCCTCCAAAAGGATGGCACACACACACTCATGTAAGCAGTGGTCTGAGAAAAGTGCTTTTTATCACATACTTACCAACATTGAATGTTGTACATCAGTCTTTTTAAATATTTGCATGTCTGGTAGGCAAAAACTTTTTTGTCTTTTGATTTAGTATTAAAAAAATGGAAAACCGAGGTTTAATTATTCTAAAATAAAAATTCTACACTATTGTGTTATCTAATTTAAAATATCATTAGTGATCAATTTACTGACCAGAGGAGTCTGTGAACAGCTGTGGTTCTTGCACCTGACATTTTGATAATCACTGACTCAGGGAAAGCTGTGTAGTGGGCAAGTTGTATGAGTCCGTGTCGATGCTGTTTACTAAGACTTACTGACTTCATTGCTAATAGCTGTAGAACAGAATTCCTTTTATCCTTGCTGAGATAATCTAAATCAAATATTGAAAAGCTGTTTTATTCAAAGAACTCAGCACTAATGTTAAGTGTGGTCCAACCATTGTCCTTTTATCCTGAATCAGATTATTTTTTACCCTCATGATATCAGGAAAAAAAGGTAGAAGTAAAGCCCTTTTCTAACTTTCTAATTAAATTTCTCATATCTAGGGCGCCTCAAACTCTAGTGCAGGCTTCACTCTTCCTGGTTATCCTATTCATGTACCAGCAGGTGTGACACTACAGACTGCATCTGGTAAGAGTATAGCCCCGAATAATTTATTTTAGCACTGGTACTGACTACTGGATGTTAATTTTCATGATTTTTAATAAACTGTATGCTGGAAGTTATTGAAATTATAGGAAGTTTTAATACAACTTATTTTAAGAGGAATACTAAATGGTGGTTATTGCTGTTCTGGAGGCATTCTCCCATAAAAGACACTGTCCTAGGCCTGTCCTCTTACTTATTCCCAGTTATCTTCCCTAATGTTGTATAAGATGCTTTATATGTATTTCTCTAATTCAAATCAATTATCTAAATTTTGACATGGGGTCACTGGGTGGCTCAGTCAGTTAAGTGACTTTGGCTCAGGTCATGATCTCACAGTTCGTGGGTTTGAGCCTCTCATTGCGCTCTGTGCTGACAGTTCAGAACCTGGAGTCTGCTTTGGATCCTGTGTCTCCCCCCTCTCTCTGTCCCTTCTCTGCTCACACTCTCTCTTTCTCAAAAATAAATATTAAAAAAAATTTTGACAAATACAAAATAACATTCTGTGTCTCTGTTAGCTCTAATCAGGAAAAACTAAACATTACCTTGATCAACTTTTGCCTCCTTTCTTACTGGAGATTGTATAGTATAATAGAAAGAATATACAAGAAGTTCAGAGATGAACCATCCTTTGCTTTTCAGAATACTGTTTTTTTTTTCTTTAAAGTTCATTTATTTTGAGAGAGAGAGAGCTCACACATGCAGGGGAGGGCAGAGAGAGAGGGAGGGGCAGAGATAGAGGGAGAGAGAGAGAATCCCAAGCCCAACAAGGGACTCTAACTCATGAGCTGTGAGATTATGACCTGAAGTGAAATCAAGAGTTGGTCACTTAACTGAGCCACCCAGGTACCCCAGAGTACCATTTCTTGATTTGAAAGAGAATCATACCTATTATTGAGGTTGTCACAAAGTTTAAAGCACCTGACTGAGTGCTTAAAAAAATAATTTTTTCCTTTTCCTTTTAAGTGTTATTTTACTTTATTAATTTTCTTTTAATGTTTGTTCATTTTTTGAGAGAGAGAGAGAGAGAGACAGACAGACAGAGGCAGAACACAAGGCAGGGAGGAGCAGAAAGAGAGGAGGACACAAAATCTGAAGCAGGCTCCAGGTTCTGAGCTGTCAGTACAGAGCCTGATGCAGGTCTTGAACTCACAAACCATGAGATTGTGTCCTGAGCTGAAGTCAGATGCTTAACCCAGACACCCCTTTTTTAGTGTTATTTTAAAGAGGAAAAAAAGGTCAAAATGTGGGGGGGCAGGGGGGAGTTTGAAATTATTAAACTCCTTTTGGATAGCCTTGTCTTAGAGTCATTACATGGTATATCTTAAATATCTGAAATACATTCTCCATGATTATGTTTGTTTAAATCCCAATTTGGGTTGGTAACATTGTAATTTATCAAACAATGCAATACTTCTGTGGAGTAAATACTGGTGGCCTGTATGTATCGCAAAATGTGCCATATGAGCAATAGTGAGAAAAGACTAGAGTTAAAGTGAGACCTCTTTAATTTTTAACGGTAGAGTAATGGATATTTATTGTAGAAAATACAGGAAATCTGAAGAATAAAATAAAAACTCCTAGAGATAACCATTATTAACATATTGATGGATTGCCTGACAGTCTGTTATGCCTGAGGGTTTAAGTTTTTAAAATTTTTATTTTTATTTATTTATTTTTTTCATTGTAAAAAAGACAGTTCTGTTAAAGCACAGGGACAGGACTCAAGGGCAGAAAGGGCTGCCAGGGTTCCTGTTTTTTTTTTTTTTTCTTTCTTTCTTTCTTTCAACGAAATTAGGTTTCTATCCTACTTATGGTTTTGTTTTCTCCCTTTTAAGGTCACCTTTATAAAGTCAGTGTACCAATTATGGTGACACAGACTTCTGGAAGAGCAAGTATTCTTCATCCAGTTCAGCAAGTATTTCAGCAGCTGGGACAGCCTTCCATGATACAGACCTGTGTTCCACGATTGAACCCATGTTCTCTCCAAGCAACTACTGAAAAATCTCAGAGACTAGAAAGTGTGCCCCAGCAACCTCCAATTCTTCATTCTGGGCTAGTGCATAGGAAACATTTTGAAAATGCCACCAGTGATATACTTGTACCTTCTGGAAATGAGCGTGAAATCATGTCTGAAGCTCTGTTGAGTCAGCTGGAAAGCTCTCAGTATATCAGTGTTCCAGGTGTTATGTTTCCTCCACAGGTCTCTCAGACAGGTTCTCCTGTGGAGCCAGTGCTCAGTGTTTCAGCCAGCGTGACTCAAAATCTGAATGGTGGGCCCCTCTCCACGGGCCGACCAGGCGCCCAGCACCAGCACATGACTGATACTCAGCTTCATGTTCTTAAAAACAGGATGTTTGGATGTGATTCTTTAAAGCAGCCAAGAAATACAGAGGAGCCCAGCAGCCTACCTGTCTCAGAAAAGGTAGTTCTATATTCAGTGTAATGGTATTAGGCGATAGACAGTGGTTGGTGATTTGACATCCTGAGTATTTTTAAGCTGTAAGGTACTCATAGTACATGTGTCTTGTTTTTTCCTCTAGAAGGTTGTTTATTATTCTTTTTAATATAGCTATCAGTTCTTGAAAGTATTCATGCCCAGCATTTCACACTTTGAATGTCAGTTAATGAACTAGAATATTCTTTATTTTTTTAATTTTTTTTTTTTAACGTTTACTTATTTTTGAGAGACAGAGACAGAGTGCAAGCGAGGGAGGGGCAGAGTGAGAGGGAGACACAGAATCCGAAGCAGGCTCCAGGCTCTGAGCTTTCAGCACAGTGCCCGATGCAGGGCTCAAACTCAAAAACTATGAGATCATGACCTGAGCCTAAGTCAGATGCTTAACTGACTGAGCCACCCAGGCGCCCCTAGAATATTCTTTAAAGGAAAGTGTGTTTGTTTTAAAGTAATCCATTTTACCTCTTCCTTACATTGTGAGAATGTTTGTTTGCATATAAATTTAAAAGACCCAGAAATCCATCCTAGTAATTAAATGAATATTTTGAGGTAATTCATTGTCGTACTTAATACATAAAAGAGAGCCAAAGTATTTTTTTCAAGTGCTCTACAAAATTTTCTGCAACTCCCATATGAAAATTTTCCCTTATCTTGCTAATATTTTATTTCTCTCTGCTTGCTGAAATACCAGTTAATATCTTTGGAAATTCAGACTACTAAAAAATAGCTTCTAATTAACTTTGCATGTGAAAAATAGGTTTGAATTATTAATTTCCAAGGAATTCATAGTGAAGGAAGACCAATTCATGGAGAATTTTGGATGGCAAAATTAAAAAAAAATCTTGCGGGGCACCTGGGTGGCTCAGTTGGTTGACCGTTCGACTTTGGCTCAGGTCATGAAGTCACAGATCATGGGTTCGAGCCCCATGTCGGGCTCTGTGCTGACAGCTCAGAGCCTGGAGCCTGCTTTGTATTCTGTATCTCCCTCTCTCTTTGTTCCTCCCCCACTCATGCTCTGTCTCTCTGTCTCTCTCTCTCAAAAATAAATCTTAAAAATTAAAAATCTTGCTTATTTTTACAAATGTAAAATAGGTAATAAAACTGACTCTATTTATACAGTTTAGTGACCTATGACAACTAATTAAATGTTTGTGTCTCTAGCTAATAGTTCAGTGGTCCTCTAGAACTGCTGTACAGAGATCTGTAGCAATGCATAGTTAAGTGCCACTTTAACATTTTCCTAGGGGCGCCTGGGTGGCTCAGTTGGTTAAGCGGCCGACTTCGGCTCAGGTCATGATTTCGTGGTCCATGAGTTCGAGCCCCGCGTCGGGCTCTGTGCTGACAGCTCAGAGCCTGGAGCCTGTTTCAGATTCTGTGTCTCCCTCTCTCTGACCCTCCCCCGTTCATGCTCTGTCTCTCTCTGTCTCAAAAATAAATAAACGTTAAAAAAAAAATAAAAAATAAAACATTTTCCTAGGTAGAAAGGAAGGATAAAGGGTGCAATGAAGGGCAGTGGATGAAGACCGGGACTATCAGAAACTGACCTGTTTGAGAATGTTTCAGATGTTTGATGAAGCCTGTTCAAAAGCTGTTAGCAAGTCTCTTTTAGCAAGTTGAGTTTGGGTTTAGAGTATAAAGATTAAAATGTTGTTTTGAGTATTTTTTTCATTCTATTTCCACATTATTTATAAAATTTAAGAAGTGTAGGCTAAGCTCATAATTATGAAACATTTGTTTTTGAGGAAAAAAAATAACTGCATTGAAAATAAGTGTTTGTTTTTATCACTTAAAACTTTTGGAGGCACTCTTTGCCTGAACTCTGTATGAACTTTGCAGATATTTGGTGTGATGATTCAAGGACTTACTCTACTGTTACGTATTAGATGTCACCTTGTACTTGTGATATGGGGAAATAGATTAGTTAAGGGAAATTATCAAGAATTGTTTAGGGGATAGTGGTCGAGAGCTTAAGTTGGAAGCCACAATAGGTTCAAATTCCAGAGTCACCATTTACAAACAAGCTATGTAATGTAAGTCTCTGAAATTGTTACAGTCCGTAAAGTAGGCAGGAAACTAGCCTCATAATTTTTAGAACTATCAGAGATGATTTGTATAGTTTTTAATAGCTCCTGGCACCACAGTAAGCTTTAGATTAGTGCTGTTGTGCTTTATGGGCATGTGATAAATTGGGTAACTTTCCATATTAACTCTTTGGTTAGTTTTAAAATAGAGCTATATTAAAACACAAAAATCCAGATAGTCAAAAGTATTTATTTTATAAGGTGTTTTTTTATTAATACTTTGTAAGGGACCTTTAAACATAGTTATTAGTAATCTGGTAAAGTTTATGCTGATAAAATTTTCAGAATTATACATAGATTTTCTTTTTTTAAGTAGCTTTTCAGAAATTCTTATTGCTTAAAGCAAGTTACACGTGTACAGTTAAGTACACATATTTACTTGTCCTGTGTAGACTACCAAAGATGTAAAGTTTCCATGTAGGTTTATAGGTTTAACATTCTTACTGTTGTATAAAATATATTCCTCACAATTTTCGATGTGCTCCTATTTTAAAGTGTGTATTACTATGTTAGGTTATTCTTCAGTGTGGGAATTTTGTTTTATAATCTCAGAATGCTATAGAGAACTAGAAAATGAGGTCTTTTTGGGAACTTCAAAAAGTAGGAGCAGAAGGAGAGAAATGGTAGGATAATGTATCTTCTTTAATTCTTTTTTATGTCTTACCTGCCTTAGCATCATGCTCATGGTACCACTTCCAAATATCGTTACTTCTGCTGCCTTATCTTTTACTTATTTACCTGTCTGACTGCATCCTCTTACCTTCCTGGTGAGATCCTCTTTATGTCTTCCTCCTGTTTCCTAAGGTTCTGTCCTCAGACCATTTCTCCTCTTACCTACTTCATGTTTTTCTTGGGCAATCTCATGGATTATTATGGTTTTAACTACCACCTATTTGTTGATGACTATGATTCTAACCCTGTTACTCCCTTGAGCTTCATTCTCATGTCTCTTTGCCTTCTAGACAGTGCTACTGGAATGTTTTTCATTGTCCCTCATCAGAGACACTGCATGGTACCACTGCCCAGCTGGTCTCCCACGCTAAGGATTACAATGACCTTTGCGCTCTTTGTTTCCCCCTATTCTCTTTATATCATGTGCTTTTTAAAAATTTTCTTTTGGGGCGCCTGGGTGGCGCAGTCGGTTAAGCGTCCGACTTCAGCCAGGTCACGATCTCGCGGTCCGTGAGTTCGAGCCCCGCGTCAGGCTCTGGGCTGATGGCTCGGAGCCTGGAGCCTGTTTCAGATTCTGTGTCTCCCTCTCTCTGCCCCTCCCCCGTTCATGCTCTGTCTCTCTCTGTCCCAAAAATAAATAAAAAACGTTGAAAAAAAAATTTTTCAAAAAAAAATTTTTTTCTTTTAAATTGCTGCAAAATATATACAACATACAGTTTACCATTTTAACCATTTTTAGGTACACAGTTTAGTGGCATTAAGTACATTCATTGTTGAGCAACCATCACTACTGTCCATCTCTAGAACTTTTTCATTGACTGACACCAAATCTCTGTACCCATTATACAGTAGCTTCCCATTAACCCCTCCATTTACCCCCTGATAACGTCCATTCTACTATCGGTCTTTATGAGTTTGACACCTCATAACTGGAATCATAAAATATTTATCCTTTTGTGATTGGCTTATTTTACTTAGCAGAAGATTTTCAAGGTTTATCCATGTCATAGCATGTGTCAAAATTTCATTCCTTTTTAAGACTGAATCGTGTCATTTTGATAACTTACTTATTTATAACTTTAATACTAAATATTTCTGGAATCTTTTCCCTCTTCTCCATCTCTTGCTGTTGTCCTAATTGTCTCTCATTGGAGCTAATGTAATAGTCTCCTAACTAAATTTTTAGTCTATAGTCTTTGCTTTTTTTTCACTCTAGTTTTCCCAGTCGATCCATTTTAGAGGTTAAAGGCCTAGGCTTCTGGGGTCCAAATTGTTGATCCCTTCTGTTTCCCTTAATAACTATGTGACTTGGCAAGCTATTGTTTCCTCACTTATAATAAAGGTAGTGGTGTCTACCATGGAGTCACTGTGGGAGGATTGCAGAAGATGATCAGGGGGAAGTGTTCAGCAGCACACTACCTAGCACATGGTTGTGTTCAGAGCATGTTAGCTATTATCTTATAGCTTCTTATGGCTGCCAGAGCTTTACCCAGAATGCAGCCTGCTATACATGTCACTGATGGCTTATCACCTACAAGGTAAAGTTCAAGCTCCTTAATGTGGTATGCAGGGACTTCCATGTTCTCTCTCTGCCAGAGTTTCTTAGTTACTTTTCCTTCATTTCATGCCTACTACTTTGGTAGGAACACCAAACTGTAATTCTCTGCTAACCTTGTAGCCTACCTCTCTCTTGCTTTTGTTATCCCCTCTGCCGAGTGCCCGAATCCCCCTCTTTCCCCATCCTTTTCTCTGGTTAATTACTGCTTATCCACTTAATACTTCAGAAATTTTACTTCAGTGCCTCTAGACCTACTCCCTCCCCCTTCATTTTTGGATTGGTTATATCTCTTCTGTGTTCTCACTGCACCTTAAGCATGTGTGTGTCATAATGTAGTTAAAAGATACTTTAAAGTGTCCTGTTTGTACTGAGAGGTACATTTCATTAATCTCTGTATACATAACACCTAAGAATATATACACATTCATGTATACTAGAATATAAGCTTTTATTTTTTTTGTTTTATTTATTTATTTTTAAAGATAAAAATGCACATATGTTTATTTTTTGCAACTTTAGCCTTTCACATTTTGATGCCTTGTAGAGTGTGTATTCTTCAGTTTGTTTTCTTTCTTCTTTCTTTCTTTCTTTCTTTCTTTCTTTCTTTCTTTCTTTCTAATTTATTGTCAAGTTAGCTAACATACAGTGTATATACAGTGTGCTCTTTGGGAATAGATTCCCGTGATTCATCACTTACGTACAACACCCAGTGCTCATCCCAACAAGTACCCTCCTCAATGCCCATCACCCATTTTCCCTGCCCCCCTGTCCCTCACCCCTATCAACCCTCAGTTCTCTGTATTTAAGAGTCTTTTATTGTTTGCCTCCCTGTTTGTAACTATTTTTCTCCCTCCCTTCCCTCATGGTCCTCTGTTAAGTTTCTCAAATTCCACATATGAGTGAAAACATAAGATATCTGTCTTTCTCTGAATGACTTGTTTCACTTAGCATAATACCCTCCAGTTCCATCCATTTTATTTATTTTTTAAAATAAGCTCTGTGCCCAGTGTGAGGCTTGAACTCACGATTCTGAGATGAAGAGTTGCATGCTCTACCAGCTGAGCCAGCCAGGTACCCCTAGAATTAAGCTTTTGAAGAAAAAGATCTATGATTACTTGATTTGGCTTAGTAGTTTTCAACCCTGGCTAAATATTAGAATCACTAGAGCATTAAAAAAATAATGTTCAGGCCTACCTCAAGGGATTTGGATATAATTTGTCCTGGAATGGAGTCCGCTCATTAGTGTTTAAGAGCTTTCTGAGGTGTTTGTAATAATGTAGTTAAGATTAAGAACCACTGATTTAGCTCACAGTCAACGTATGAATGAAAAATGGATGGAGTGAGGGAGTTAAAAGAATATATAGCTTTAAGAGCTTTATTTTTTCTTTCAAATCCATTCTGATACTCTGAAAGGTAAAAAGTCATCGTTATTTGAATTCAGAATTCAGTTAACTGAGCAAATATTTTTTGAGTCACTAGGTGTCACTCCTAAATTAATATCTCTAAATCAAAGATTTTTCAACAAGATATGTGATATTTTTCTTTATAGAAAAACCAATTTAACAAAATAATTTTTTGTATTTGTCAAAATATGTTAAGGTATATTTCATGCCAAGTAAGAGTGGAGTGGCATGGGCTGTCACTGTACATGGTCAGGTAATACATAATCATTATTGCCATCACATTATGGTAAATACCTGGATTAAATTTCTGTTAAGAATTAAAGAGGAAGTGCCCTGCCATTATGATTATAGGCAATTCAATTTCACAGAGTTTAGTTTGAAAATGTGAAAAGAAAGTGTGTTGGATCTTAGGTTTCTCTTGTTCTATATTTATCATCTCAATAGGTATGAAGTTCTATCAGTCCTTACTAGCCATTGGAAAAATACTGTTCTTTAGAAGAAAACTTAAAAGGAAAGTGTTGGAAGCAGGTTTGGGCAAACAGAACTTTATCTTGAAATATCACATGCATTTGTTTATTGTGTACTACCCAGGCACAGAAGCCATATACAATTGAAGAGACCTTGGTGAAACTGAGAATCTTAGAAATTATTGAGCTGGTTTGTTTTATAGAGAGAAAGAAAATGGAAGCTGTGCCTCTGTCAGATGACATCATGTGAACTAGAATGGTTGACACTTCTTCTCATTCAGCTGGAATTCATAGAAGAATCAGCAGTAATTTGCCTTTAACATTAAACAGGATAAAAATATGAATGCTTCTCAGGGCAGCTAGCATTTGATTTTAATCATCATTTGCACATTGGCACCATCAAAAGAGTTGCTATCTTATGAAACATTATTATTATAGTATTTTTCTTAGCACAATTTGGTACTGTCTAAACTGATGGAGCTTCTGAGGTGGTTGGCAACAAATGGTTTTGCTGCTTCAGTAAAGAGAGCACTGCTATCTATTTCAGCACATGGCATACATTAATGCTAAGACACAGCCAATAATTCTAAGAGAAGTCTCATAGGCTGCCATGAAACTCAAATACATTAGAGCGAAAGTATTGAATTACTGCCTTTTGCAAGACATTTGTCAAAAAATGTGGGCAAAATGTTAAATTCTTCTTCACACAGAATTTTTCTGGCTTTTCAAAGGACAATGCTTGAAGTTGTTAAGTGATCCCAGGAGAGACATTGATTATTTTTGAGAGAGAATGAAAACCCCCTCGTAACAGTTTGACAGGGAGAAGTCCATTGATGATCTGTGTGGATGTTTGGCCATATGAAAGGCTTACATCTTTCTGTTCATGATCCTGCAGTATCAGTTTTGGATGTTGCTACGAAACTGCTGGCTGTTTTGGTCAAATCACCACCTTAGGAGATTAGAGTCAGATAAGCACACGAACGTTGCTTGGTGGAAGTGCTTCTGTGAAGAAGTTGAGAATGACAAAACCCTTTTGCAGTTACTGATATTTGGATTTGTAATCTTACTCATCTCCCAAAGTAAAGAGGACCTTACTGACTTAAGTTTCATGATGCTACATTAATTCAATCAGAAGAGTCCTGGAATCTTTAATATTTCTCAATAAGCCTTAATATTCATGAAAAGTACTCTGGGAGCTCTGATTGCAACAGAAAGATGTTGTGGTTTGAGGTTCCCAGTACTTGTCACTATTAAAACAAAAGGGCCAGTTCCACTATGTGGTTTGGGCCTAGGCCTAATCATAATTTACTTAAAAAAATCAGATTTTTTGAGGTGGAATTAACGTACAATAAAATTCACATGTTTTAGGTACACAGTTTATAGTGTACGCTATGAATTTTGAACAAACCTGGGAAGTTACATAACCAGTACCAAGCTGAGATACAGAACATTTCCATCACCCTAAGGAGGTTCCTCATGTCCGTTTGTAGTCCGTATCCTCCCTACTTCCAGTCCCTCTCAGCCACTCACTGATCTGCTTTTTTTGGTATAGGCTTGCGTTTTCCAGAATGTCAAGCAAATGGAATCCTACAACATATAACTTCAGTATAATACATTTGTGATTCATCCATGTTGTTTATATATCAGTTGTACCACAGTTTGTTTAGGCCTTCACCATTTGGACATGTGGATTCTTTCCAGTTTTGGGCTTTTGTGAATAAAGCTTGTAAAAACATTCATGTGCAGGGTTTTTTTTTTTTTTTTTTCTTGGTGTGGATGTAGATTTTCTTTTCTTTTGTGTAAATACCTAGGAATGGGATTTCTAGGTAATATGATACATATATGCTTGTAAGAAACTGCCACACTCGTTTTCAAAGCCATTATATTTTCACTAGCAATGTATGGTAGAATTTTGCATTTCTCCTAGCAATTTATAAGATTTGTAGTTATTTCACATCTTTGCTATTCTATCCTGTTTTCTGGAGAGGAAAAGTTTGTGATTTTGATGAAGTATGCTTATTTTTTCCTTTTAATTTCTGCTTATGTATCTTACCTAACCAAAGATTGCAAGGATCTCACATGTTTAAAAAATTTTATAGGTTTTACATTTAGGACTGTGATCCATGTTGGGTTAATTTTTGTATATAGTACAAGGTTAGGTTCTTTTGTCTTTCGCATATGAATGTTGTTTTAGCATCACTGTCTGAAGCTCACTGAATGTCTAAAGCATTTCACCTTTAATGAGAAGCAGTAACCATATGTGTTGGTTTATTTCTGGACTTGGTTTCATGAATTCATGTGTCTTTTTCACTCATACCACACTGTCTTAACTATCATAGCTTTATAGTGTGTCTGGATGTCAGTACAAGTCTCTCTGTTCTTTTTCAAAGTTGTCTGGTTATTCTAATTCTTTTACATATAAATGTGTGAATGAGCTTGTCAATTAAAAAAACTGCTAGGACTTTGATTTGTGTTGGATCAAGGGAGGAATTGACATCACCACAACGAGTCTTCCAGTTCATAGATACGACACATTTTCTATTTATTTAGGTCTTGACTTTTGGCATTAATGTCTTGTAATTCTCAACATGCGTGTATCATATATATTATTTTTTATTTAAGTATTTTATGGTTTTAAGTGCAATTATAAATAGTACTAAAAGACACTATCAAGGACAACTTTATTCATATTTTATGCTTTATTTGCATTGCTTTTAAAAATATGTTTTTAAAGGTAGTGTTATTGACAAACTGAAAATTCCATGGTTTTTTACGTATATTGCCAGAGGTTGTGCCAGTTTTCCTGCTACCAGCACTCTATACCACTCTGTTTTGTATTTTATTTTATTTATTTTGAAGTTTATGTAATTGATTTTGAGAGAGAGCATGTGTGCAAGTGCACAGGGGAGGGGGAGAGAGAGAGAGAGAGAGATACTCCCAAGTAGGCTGCATGCTGTCAGCAGGGCTCGATGTCACAAACCATGAGATCATGACCTGAGCTGAAATCAAGAGTCAGATGCTTAACTGACTGAGCCACCCAGGTGCCCTGTGTATCTCATTGTTTTATTACCTACTTGACAGTTCATTATCACCATTGATTTTTTTTTCCTCGTAAAAATTTACCATTTTAACCATTTTTACCTGTGTACTTGAGTGGCAGTAAGTGCATTCACTTTGCTGTGCAACTATCATCACCATCCATCTTCAGAACATATTTGCTTTCCCAAATTGAAACTCTATGCCTATTGAATAATAACTCCCCATTCTTCTCTCACCCCATCCCTGGCAGCCACCATTCTATTTTCAATCTCTGAATTTGACTACTTTGGATACCTCATAAGAGTAGAACCAGACAGTATTTGTCCTTTTGTTTCCCTTGTCACTTAGTATAATGTCTTCAGTGTTTATCCATGTTGAATCGTGTCAGAATTTCCTTCCTTTTTATGGTTTAATACTCTGTTATATATCTATATCTATCTATCTATCTATCTATCTATCTATATTTTTTGTTTATCCATTCATCTATCCATGGACACTTGGGTTGCTTATACCCATTGGCAGTTTTGACTAATGTTAATGTAAACTTGGGTGTACAAATATTTTGAGTCTCTGCTTTCAATTATTTGGGGCATATAGCCAAGTGTGGGATTGATGGATCCATATGGCAATTCTATTAAAAAAAAATTTAAGGAACTGCCATACTATTTTCCATAGCAGCTGTATCATTTTACATTCCTACCAGCAGTGCACAATGGGTTCATTTCTCCACATCCTCACCAGCGCTATTTTTTCACCAGCATTTTTTTTTCCTTTGATTATTGCCATCCTAATGGGTGTGAGGTGATATCTTATTGTGGTTTTGATTTGCATTCCTCTAATTATTAGTAATATTGGATATCTTTTAATGTGCTTTTTGGCCATTTGTATATTTTCTTTGGAGAAAGTTCTATTCAAGTCCTATGTGCATTTTTAAGTCAAGTTGTTTGTTGTTGTTGTAGGGTTTATTTATATATTCTGTATATTAACTCTTTATATATGTGGTTTGCCAACATTTTCTTCCATTTTGTGGGTTGCCTTTTTACTCTGTTGATAATGTTCTTTGATGCACAAAGGTAAATATTGTTGAAGTCTATTTTATGTATTTCCCCCTGCCCCACCCCTTTTTTGCCTGTGCTTTTGGTATCATATCTAAGAAATATCATTCCCAGGTCCAATGTCATGAAGATTTTCCTCTATGATTTTTTTGAAGAGTTTGATAGTTTTAGTTCTTATGTTTAAGTCTTTAATCCATTTTGGGTTAATTTTTGTATGTAGTGTAAGGTAAGGGTCCAACTTCCATTTCTTTGCATGTGTTCCCAGCACCATTTGTTGAAAAGATGCCTTTTCCTCTTGAATGGGCTTGTCACTGTTGTCAAAAATTATTTGACCATATATGTGAGAATTTGTTTCTGGGCTCTTTATGCTATTCCATTAGTTTGTTTATGCCAACACCACCCTATTTTGACTACTATAGTTTTGGAGTAAGTTTTAAAATCAGGATGTGTTAGACCTCCAACTTATATCTTCTCTTTCAGGGTCTCTGGAGATTCCATAGGAATTTTAATATGGATATTCTATTTCTACAAAAGATGTTATCTGGATTTTGTTAGGGTTTGCAATGAATAGATGGCTTTGGGTGGTATTAGCAATATTAACTCTTTTAAATACATGAACACAGAATATCTTCCCATTTATTTCTGGCTTCTTTAATTTCTTCCGGGAATGTTTGTAGTTTTCAGTGACCAAGTCTTTTGACTCCTTGGTTATGTTTACTCCTAAGTATTTTATTCTATTTGATGGTATTGTAAATGGAATTGTTTTCTGCATTTCTTTTTCAGGTTTTTAATTGTTAGCGTATACAAATGCAGCTGATTTTTGTGTGTTGACTTTTGTCTTTTGTGACTTTGCTGAATGCATTCATTAGTACTATTATATTTATGTGTCTGGAATCTTTAGGGTTTTGTACATAAATGAAGTAGTACATAAATGAGATTATCTGCAAACAGATAATATTACTTTTTCCTTTCCAGTTTGGATGCCTGTTATTTATTTATTTTTCTTGCCTAATTGCCCTAGCTAGGACTTATAGTACATTGTTGAATGGAAGTGGCAAGCATGGGCATCCTTGCTTTGATCCTGATCTTAAAGGAAAAGCTTTTAGTTTTTCACCATGGAGTATGCTGTTAGCTGAGGATTTCTCATAGATGGCATTTATTATGTTAAGGCAATTTCCTTCTATTTCTGGTGGTTTTTTTAAATCATAAAATGGTGTTGAGTTTTGTCAAATGCTTTTTCTGCATCAATTGAGGTGATTGTGTGTCCCCCTCCCCCATCCCCATTATGTGAATATATTCTATTACATTGCTTGATTTTTCATATGTTGAATCATCACTGCATTACAGGAGTAAATCCCACTTGGTCATGGTGTATGATATTTTTAATGTGCTGTTGAATTCTGTTTGTGTTAGTATTTTGTTTAGGATTTTTGAGGATTGGTGTTAATTCTTCTTTAAATGTTTGGTAGAATTCTCCAGTGGCGCCATCTCATTCTGGGAATTTCTTTGTTGAGAGATTTTTGATTACTAATTCTATCTTCTTACAGATCTATTCAGATTTTCTATTCATGATTCATTCTTGGTAAATTGTGTGTTTGTGGGAATTTGTTTCATCTTGGTTATCCAATTTGTTGGTATACAGTTCATAATAGTCTTCCATGAATAGTTTTATAGTATTATCTCATAATTGTTTTTATTTTGGTAAAATCAGTAGTAAAGTTCATTTCTGATTTTAGTTATTTGGGTTTATTTTTTTCTTCAGTGTAACAAAAAGCTTATCAATTTTGTTGATTGTTTTTAAAGAACTAACTCTTAGTTTTGTTGATTTTCCCCATTGTTTTTCTGTTCTTTATTTATCTTTGCCTTAATTATTATTTTTTCCTTCCTTAAAGCAGTTTTGGGCTTTGTTCTTCTTTTTCTAGTTCCTTCCAGTGGAGATTTAGGTTGTTAATTTGAGACTTTTCTTCTTTTTTAGTGTGAACATTCATAGCTATAAATTTTGCTCTTAGCACTGCTTTTGCTGCATCCCATAAATTTTGCTATGTTGCATTTTCATTTTTATTTGTCTTAAGATATTTTATATCTTAAAAGACTGATTTTTTGTTTTGTATTTTTTCAAGTTTTTATTTAAATTCAAGTTAACATACAGTATAATATTAGTTTTATGTGTAGAACTTAAGTAATTTATCACTTACATACAACACCCAGTGCTCATCACTACAAGTGCACTCCTTAATACCCTTCACCATTTAACCCATCCCCTCACCCACCTCTTCTCCAGCAACGCTCGGTGTGTTCTCTGTAGTTAAGAGTGTTTTCTGGTTTGCCTCTCTCCCTGCACCCTCACTATGTTCATAAAGTTTTGCTTAAATTCCGCATATGAGTGAAGTCATATGGTATTTGTCTTTCTTTGACTGACTTACTTCACTTAGCATAATACTGTGTAGCTCCAACCACATGGTTGCAAATGGCAAGATTTCATTCTTTTTTATGGCTGAGTAATAATCCATTGTATGTATATATATCACATCTTTCTTCATTCATCAGTGGATGGACATTGGGCTTTTACCATAATTTGGCTGTTGACAATGCTGCTATATATGCCAGGGTGCTTGTATACCTGCAAATTAGCATTTTTGTATCCTTTAGGTAAATACTTAGTAATGCAATTGCTGGATTGTAGGGTAGGTCCATTTTTAATTTTCTGAGCAATCTCTATATTGTTTTCCAGAGCTTTTGTTTCCTGTGTTGTTAATTTTAGCCATTCTGACTGGTGTGGAGTGATACATCATTGTAGTTTTGATTTGTATTTCCCTCATGATGAGTGATGTTGAGCATTTTTTCATGTGTCTGGTAGCCATCTGGATGTCTTCTTTGGAAAAATGTCTGTATCTTCTGCCCATTTTTTAACTGGATTATTTTTTAGGTGTTGAGTTTTATAAGTTCTTTATAGATTTTAGCTATTAACCCTTTTTCAGATATGTCATTTGCAGATATCCTTTCCTGTTCCAAAGGTTGCCTTTTAGTTTTGTTGATTGTTTCCTTCACTGTGCAGAATCATTTTCTTTTGATGAAGTCCCAATAATTTATTTTTGCTTTTGTTTCCCTTGCCTCAGGAGACATACCTAGTAAGAACTTGCTTTGGCCAATGTGTTCTCTTCTAGATTTTTTAAAAAAATTTTATTTATTTGTTTATTTATTTTTAAATTTACATCCAAATTAGTTAGCATATAGTGCAACAACGATTTCAGGAGTAGATTCCTTAGTGCCCCTTACCCATTTAGCCTATCCCTTGTCTTACAACCCCTCCTGTAACCCTCAGTTTGTTCTTCATATTTATGAGTCTCTTATGTTTTCCCCCCTCCCTGTTTTTATATTATTTTTGTTTCCCTTCCCTTATGTTCATCTGTTTTGTCTCTTGAAGTCCTCGTATGAGTGAAGTCATATGATATTTGTCTTCTCTGACTGACTAATTTCACTTAGCATAATACCCTGCAGTTCCATCCATGTAGTTGCAAATGGCATATCTTCTAGGATTTTGATGGTTTCCTGTCTCACACTTAGGTATTTAACCCATTTTGAATTTATTTTTGTGTATAACGTCAGAAAGTGTTTCAGTTTCATTCTTTTGCATGTTGCTGTCCAGTTTTCCCAACACCATTTGTTTAAGAGACTTTTTTCCATTGTATATTCTTTCCTGCTTTGTTGAATATTAGTTGACCACCACATTAATAAAAGAAAGAATATGAAACCTGTGGTTCTCTCAATAGGTGCAGAACAAGCATTTGACAAAGTACAACATCCATTCATGATAAAAACTGTCAACTAAGTAGGGATAGAGGGAACATACCTCACCATAACAAAGGCCATATGTGAAATAACCCACAGCTAATATCCTTATTGGGGGAAAAATTGAGAGCTTGGTCAGAAGCAAGACTAGGATGTCTACTCTCACCATGGTTATTTAACGTAGTTCTGGAAGTCCTGGCCTTAGCAAGCAGCCAAAAAAAAAGAAATGAATCAAAATTCACAAGGAAGAAGTAAAACTTTAACTATTTGCAGATAACATGATAGTCTGTATAGAAAATGCAAAATGTTCCACCAAAAAATTGAGAACTGATATATGAATTCAGTAAAGTTGTGGATACAAAGTCAACATACAGAAGTCTGTTGCATTTCTATCACCAATAATGAAGCAGCAGATAGAAATGAAGGAATTGATCTCATTTACAATTGCACAAAAGACCATTGGATACCTAGGAATAAACTTAACCAAAAAGGTAAAAGATCTGTACTCTGAAAACTGTAAAACACTTATGCAAGAAACTGAAGATGACACAAAGAAATGGAAAAATATTCCATGCTAATGGATTGGAAGAACAAATACTGTTAAAATGTCTTTACTACCCAAAGCAATCTACACATTTAAAGCTATCCCTATCAAAATATCACCAGCATTTTTCACAGAGCCAGAACAATCTTAAACTTTGTATGAAACCACAAAAGAGCCTGAATAGCCAAAGCAATCTTGAAAAATAAAAGCAAAGATGGAAGCATTACAATTCTAGACTTCAAGCTATATTATAAAACTGTAGTGATTAAGACAGTATGGTACTGTTACAAAAACAGACACACAGATGAATGAAACAATAGAACACCCAGAAATGAACCCACAACTATATGGCCGAGATTGGTTATTTGTTTATTTCTTGTTTTTGAACCATTGACTTTTTGAGTCTGTTGTTTAATTTCCACATCTTGTGTATTTTCCGGTTTTCCTTCTTTCCATTGTGGTCAGAAAAGATACTTTGCATGATTTCAGTCTTTTTAAATATTGAGATTTGTTTTGTGGCCTAACATATGGTCTTTCTTAGAGAATGTTCTGTGTGAAGTTGAGAAAAATGTGTATCCTGCTATTGTTGGGTGGCATGTTGTGTATATGTCTGTTAGGTCCAACTATACTTATGTCTATATTATATGTCCATAATATTCAAGTTCTTTATTTCCTTATTGATATTCTGTCTGGTGGTTCTATTCATTTTTGAAAGTGGGGTATTGAAGTCTCCTACTATTATCTTAGAGCTATCTATTTTTCCCTTATATTCTGTCAGTGCTTGTTAGATACATTTAGGAGCTATGATATTTGGTGCAGATATGTATATAATTGTTACATCTTGGTGAATTGATTATTTTTTTGATTGTATGCTGTTTTTCTTTGTTTTTTTTTTTTTTTTTTCTAATTGTGTTTCACTTAAAGTCTATTTTGTCTGATAATAGCATAACTATCCCAATTCTCTTTTGGTTAATATTTACATAGAGTATCTTTTTCCATTCTTCTCATTTCAACCTATGTGCATCCTTAGATCTAAAGTGAGTCTCATAGACAACATAGTAAGTATCTATTCTGCCAATTTGTGTCTTTTGACTGGGGTGTTTGGTCCATTTACCTTTAAAGTAATTACTGATAGTGAAGGGCTTTTGCCATTTTGCTGCTTGTTTTCTGTGTGTCTTTTAGCTTTTTTGCCCCACATTTTCTCTCTTACTGTCTACCTTTGTATATAGTTGATTTTGGAGTGACAAATTTTGATTCCCTTTTCATATCTTTTTGTGTGTACTCTATAGGTATTTTCTTTGTGGTTACCATGGGGATTATTTATGGCATCTTAAAGTTATTAGAATCTATTTTGAACTGATACCAACTCAACTTTTATCTCATAAAAAAACTCTGTTCCTCTTTAGCTCTGCCCTCCCTCACTTTGTTATTGATATCCCAAATTATATCTTTATGTATTGTGTTCCCCTTAATATAGATTTATAATTATAAATATGTTTTTATCTTTTAAATCTTATATGGGAATAAGAAGTAGAATTATAAATAAAATTATAATACTGGTTTTTATATTTGTCTATGTATTTATCTTTACCAGAAAATTTTATATTTTTGTATGGCTTTGAGTTACTATCTAATTCCCTTTCATTTCAATTTAAAGGATTCCCTTTAGCATTTCTTGTAAGGCAGGTCCAATGGTAACAAACTCCTTCAGCCTTTATCTTAGAATGCCTTAATTTTTCACTGATTTTTGCAGGACAGTTTGGCCAGATATAGAATTCCCAGTTGACAGTCTTTTAGCCCTTTAAATACATATCATCCTACTGCCTTCTGGCCTTCAAAGTTTCTGCTGAGAAATCTGTTTGTTACTTTATTGAGGATCTCTTGTATATGATGAGTTTCTTTTTATTGCTGTTTTAATTAGTACTGTTTTAAAATTTCAATTTCTATTCATTTATTGCTACTATATAGATATACAATTAATTTTTGTAAACTGACTTATATTAGTCTGAATGTTTGTGTCCCTGAAAGGTGGTGGTAATTAGGAAGTGGAGCCCTTATGAATGGGACTAGTTGCCATATAAAAGAGACTCCACAGAATTCTGTAGCCTCTCTACCATGTGCGGACACAGTGAGTAGGCACTGCCTGTGAACCAGGAAGTGGGCTCTCACCAGATACTGAATCTACTGATGCCTTGATCTTGGGCTTTCTAGCCTCTAGAACTGGAAGAAAAAAAAAAATCTCCATTGTTTATAAGCTACCTAGTCTATGGTATTTTGTTATAGCAGCTCAAATGGCTGAAGACAATTTCCTTATCCTTTTAATGTCTTGAGAATCTATGGCAACACTCCTTTAATCCCTAGTATTATTTGTTTCTTTTCTCTCTCTCTCCTTTTTATTCTTTGTCAGTCTGGCTAGAGGGTTATCAATTTTATTGATCTTTTTAAAGAATGAACTTTGTCTGACTTAATTTTTTTCTGTGCTCAATTTCATTTATTTCTCTTTTTATCTTTATTATTTTCTCTTTTGCCAAGAGCTTAATTCAGTCTTCTCTTTTTAGTTACTTAGGGTAGAATTTTAGGCCATTGATTGAAACTTAATTCTTTTTTAATATGATCATGTAATGCTGTAAATTTCCCTCTAGGCATTGCTTTAGCTACATTTCATAAGTTCTGAAATGTTATGTTTTTGTTTGCATTCAGTTAAAATTATGTGCTGCTTTCTCTCATGCCTTACTCTTTGATCCATGGGTATTTAGAAATGTAATTATTAAATATCAGGGGATTTTTCCAGATCTTTCTGTTACTGATTTCTGGTTTAACTCCTTTATGCTTAGAGAACATACTTTGTGTGTCTTAATTTTTTCAGGGTTTGTTTTTTAGAACCTAGAATATGGTCCATCTTGGTGAACATTCTGTGTGCTCTTTAAAAGTGTGTATTTTGCTATTTTGGGGTGGAGTATTCTATGTCAATTAGGTTAAATAGTTTGATTGTATTTTTCAGGTCTTTTACATCCTTACTAAATTTAAGTCTACTTTTCTGTTGGTCACGGAAAGAGGAATGTTGAATTCTCTATAATTAGATTTGTCCATTTTTCTTTTCAGTTCTGTCCATTTTGATTCGTATTTGTCCTTTTGTGCTTAGCTTATTTCAGCTAGTTCAATCCTTTATGTTTTTTAATTTATATAGTGAGCATGATGTCACTTGTCCTTTCTACTCCACCGAATTATTGTTTAAAATAAAATGAAATCGTTAAAACCTAATAGGTACTGTGTAAAGTTAAGGTGGTATGTATAAAAATTGGCAATTATTACCTGAAACTAGTGAGCTTGGGATTCTCCCTTTCTCTCTGCCCCTCCCCTGCTTGCACTTTCTCTCCCAAAATCAATAAATAAACTTAAAAAAATTAAAAAAAATATTCCCATGTTGCATAGACATTCTGGGATTGTTCTAGAAGTCAAAATTAGAGAACATATATAGGAAAGGAAGGAAATATAGAACAGAAATCTATTTTAAGATCACTTGTGAAATGTTTAAGTAATTTTATATTTCATGTGATTCAATGTTATATACTTTTTGACTTGAAAAACTTTATTACATTTCATTCTCTTTCTAGGAGTCTAATTCTCAGATGGATTTAAGCAATCAGGTAACTGATGATGATATTAATGAGATAATTCAAATAGATGGAACCGGTGATACATCTTCCAATGATGAAATAGGAAGTACAAGAGATGTAGATGAGAACGAATTTCTGGGGATTGTTGAGGCAGGAGACCTGAAGGTACTTGAAGAAGAAGCTGACAGTATATCAAATGAAGATTCAACTGCCAATAGTAGTGATAATGAAGACCCTCAAATAGACGTTGTAGAAGAGGTGAGAATCACTTTTGAGATGAAATTTTTAAAATTATAGCATTTGTATTTTAATATACTTTGCACTTTAATATAAAGTATATTAAAGTATACTTTAAATCAAGAGGAATAACAATTAAGGTTAACTCTGTGTTTAGTCTTTTAAAATGAGACTTATTTGCACCCTAATATTTAAACTTGTAAACTATAATTCAAACTAGTATTAAGTATTTGGGAATTGGCCACTCTATTTGTTGGTCTTAATTTTTTTTTTTAACGTTTTATTTATTTTTGAGACAGAGAGAGACAGAGCATGAACGGGGGAGGGGCAGAGAGAGAGAGGGAGACACAGAATCGGAAGCAGGCTCCAGGCTCCGAGCCATCAGCCCAGAGCCTGATGCGGGGCTCGAACTCGCGGACTGCGAGATCGCGACCTGAGCTGAAGCCGGACGCTTAACCTGAGCCACCCAGGCGCCCCTATTTGTTGGTCTTAACTAGAGATAGTGGGAGTTTAAAAGATGGGAGTAGAGGTACAGAAGGCCGCCAGGTTAGAAGCATGCAATGTCTGCTTTGATTCTGATAGATGAAGTAAAATTTTTGTGGAATGTGGTAATTAGGAAGCATGTATGTAGTACTGTCATTTATGGTGGCCTTAAGGATGTGCCAGGTACCATACTTAAGTCTTACCTATCTTACGTTATTTAACATTCCCACCACCCTATCTATGGGCCTTATTACCAACCTCATTTAACATATGACAAAACTGAGATATGAGGAGTTTTAATAAATTGACAAAGGTCAGTCTTACAGTTATTACGTGACCAAGCTGGGATTCAAACTCAGGCTATTTGACTTTTTCAGTACGATACTATTCTCTCCCCAAGTTCCCTTATTTCTATGTGTATCTCTGTCTTTAAAAAATTCAGAGCATCATTAAATTCCTTAATGTAACCGTCTTTCATCTTTAGGACCCTTTAAATTCTGGAGATGATGTTAGTGAGCAGGATGTGCCAGACCTGTTTGACACGGATAATGTAATTGTCTGCCAGTATGACAAGGTACCATATTCACCTTTTAGACTTTGGGTTTATTAATTGCATTTATGGTAGAAAGCTATGTAAAATGATGGAAAATAAGATGATGAGTTACAGTTCACACTTAATCTTGAAAAAGCTAATTAATTATATATATTTTGTGTCTAACACTGCGCTGTGTGGTCTCAGAGATAGCAAAAAAGTGATAGTTCTTGTCTTGAGAATTATCTTATTGAAACAAGATTGTTTCTGATTGAAACAGGATATTTCTATATGTAATAAAAGAATGGTGTACAATAAGATGGTAGGTAAATCAGAAGCTAAAATATGTGACAGGCAAATCAAATGCTAAAATATGTGACATATGAATCAGATGCTAAGATAAGTGGCATGTAAATCAAATGCTAAGATATGTGGCACAGACAGTAAGTCCAAAAAGTAGCTAGGAAATGTAAGAAATTGTTCATAGTTGGAGTTCTCCACAAATCCTTCATGGGTGATATGGAACTCTGAAATAGGTCTTAAATGATTTGTAAGATATAGATAAGTGTGGAGAGTAGACATTCTGAGTAGAACAGCTTGATAAAAGAAATGAATGCATGTAGAATGTACAAGGGACAGTGAAGAGGCAGCTCTGCTTTGAATAAAGTGTTCTTTTGGATGTATTAGGAAATGAGGCTGGGTTGGGGACAGAGTTCACAGCAGATGGGAAAATCTAGAATCCTGGTAGGAGAAATTGAAACGATTTGGTGGACATTAGCATTCTGAGAATGTTACTGAAAAAATTATAATTGGGTTTAAAACTGGCCATATTTGCTTATTAAGCAGAGGCAAATGGTAAGAACAGGGATAGCACAGAAATGAAGTAATGAGAGCCCAGGCTAAGGATGGCAGTGTAGAACATAGAAGAGTCAGGGATGGTGATGGAAGAATCAAGGGGATTTGATGATTAGTTGGACATTAGAAAATGATCAACAAAGAGGGTTGAAGGTGTGTCAGTTTTCAAACATAGAATTTAATTTAGAAGAAATTCAACTTTAGCAACTAAAATATAATACTGCTTTTTCTTCTTCTTAAATACTCTGTGATTATGTAGTAGAATGGCCAGCTTTTGTCTTTAATTCATGCATATTTACATCTTTTTTTTTAGCAGCTTTGAGATATAATTCACATACTATACAACTCACATATTTAAAGTGTACAATTTAGTGGTTTTGTGTATTCATGAATATGTGCAGCTGTTAACATAGTCAGTTTTAGAACATTTAATCACCTCAGAAAGAAGCCCTATTCCCTTTAGTTCTCACCCCCATATTTCCCTGTTTCCTCCGATCCCCACCCCTGGCCTAAGAAATCACTAATCTACTTTCTGTCTCTTTAGATTTCCCTATTCTGGAGTTTCATATGAAAGGAATCCTATAATATGTGGTCTTTTGTGACTGGCTGCTTTTACTCCATACAGTGTTTCAAGATTCATCCATGTCATAGCATGTGACAGTTCTTCATTCTTTTTTATTGCTGAATACTAGTCCATTGAGTACATATACCACATTTTGTTTATCCATTCATCTGTTGATGGACATTTGGATTGTTGCCATTTTTGGCTATTATGAAGAATGCTGCTTTAAACATTCACATAGAAGTTTTTTGTGTGAACATATATTTTTATTTCTCTTGGAAATTTCTGGGTTATGTGGTAATAGTTTGAGGGGCTACCAGACTGTTTTCCAAAGTGGCTCTACCATTTTCCATTCCCACCAGCAGTATATGAGGGTTTAGATTCCTCCACATTTTCACTAATGCTTGTTATCTGACTCTTTGATTCTAGCCATCCTAGTTGGTGTGAAGTGGTATCCCATTGTGGTTTTGATTCGCATTTCCCTGATGACTAATGCATATTTACATCTTTGCCTTTTTTTCGGTAACAATTCCAATATACTCAAGAGAAATAGGGGATGGTGTTTTGAATTGTTATAAAAATAAATCCTTTTCTCTAAAGATAAGATTGTTTTCTCCTTTATAACATTTCATATAGATAGAAAATGGCAATTTAGATGCTGGTAAACATAAGCATATGAAGAAATAGGTAATATAAAAGAGAGCGTTTCTTAGTTTGAAACTTATTTTTGTTTCTTATAAGCAGTGTATTGCCTTCCATGAAGAAAACACTAAGGCACTAAGTTATGTATGCATTCCATAGAGTCACAGAGAATTTTCTAGACTGTTACGGATATAGTATCCTTTGTTATACTGCATTGTGGGCAATAGCTTGTAATTAATTACATAGTGCTTTGTACTTTTCAAAGTGTTTTCTCCTACATTGTCTTTTACCTCTTAACCACTTTTGGGGTACACAGGAGTGATATTAGGTGTATAGTGCTAACAAATCTAGTTGTTTGAGAGTCCTAACTGAGAGTTATTTTAAAAACAGTACTAAATGTTTTAAACCATGGCACTGGGGAGCCCTTGAATTGGTCTTAAAAGGGGCTGGTGAAGTCAGAAGATAGCTAGCAAAGAAAATGTATCTATAAGGTCAAAGTGGGATGGCAGGGACCACTGCCAACAGTGGATTTTTATGAAAGAGTATCTTCCCAGTTCTTGTTCAAGTAGTATTTAATATAACCAAACTCAAGTAAATTGAAAGACTTTTCAGTAGTCTTTTAAGATCTTTTACTAGTCAGCATGTTTTGAAGGCCAATAGTATCACTTTGTCTGGGAGAGTTCCAAATGCAGGATTTTGAGTCTTATCCCAGGGTACTGGATCAGAATGTGCATTTTAACAAGACCCTGAGGTGATTTGCATGCTTATTAAACTTTGGGAAGTGCTGTTTTTGTTTTTGTTTTTAGTATATCTTATCTGGCTTTGACTACCATATGGAATTTACCTTTAAAATTTATAAGTTAACAATTGGGGAAAGCTTTGAAAGTATTAAGGTGTGCTATGAAAAAGGGTTAAATGAAGGTCATTGGTCACCATGCTGAGTGAGAATTAAAGGATACAGTAATGTTATTTCAGAGGCTTAGAGAATGACCAAGATTAGTATAAAGGTTAAAGTAATAATGATATATAGGGAAGATTAATGGTGAAATGAAACCTTTTACTATAGATGAGAGTGTTCTATGCCATAAATAGGACACTATAGTGCATTGTAAAACCATTTGAATATGTTGTATCTTCATGTAACAGTTTGGCAAACTTTAGTTTATAGCTGTCCTTGTCTATTAGATGCTGGTACAATGAGTAATTGCTAAGTATGTAACACAGTATGTTTCTCTTTAAATATATATGCTTTGTTTTCCGAATAGATACTGTATACACATATGTTAATCAAAACACTATAAAAGGTATACCATGAAGTCTGGTTCTTACTCCTTCACTACTTATGCTGCCTACCAATAGCTTCTTGTCCCTTCTTTGAGCGTAAAAAAAAAGTAACCAGATACACTAGTTTCTTAATATATTTACAGGGTCTTTTTATTCAAATACAAACCTGAAAGATAGCCTAGACAACACTGTACTCTACACCTTGTCTTTTAAGACATCAACAGTATATCTTGGAGATCTTCGTGCTAATATTTTTATAGCTATTATATAATATTCTACTGCAGAATTATTAAAATTTATTTTACCAATCCCCAACTGATGAATATTTGAGTTATTTTTCAGTCATTTGCTATTGAATGATCACATCTATAATACATCTCCTATGTCTGCAGTTATATCTATTAAAAAAAATCCCCAGTGGGGTACCTGGCAGGCTCAGTCAGTAAAGCATGCAACTCAGTCTTGGGGTTGTAAGTTCAAGTCCCACATTAGGTGTGGAGATTACTTAAAAATAAAATCTTAAAAAAAAAAAATCCCCAGAAATGGTATTACTGGGTCAAAGGGCAAGTGTATTTGGTCAGATATTGCTAAATTGCTCTCCTAGACTATCTTCCAGTATATATTCCCATTACAATATTTGAGAGTGCTGCTTTTCTTACAGCTTTGCCAATAGAGTGTAATAAAATATTTGGATCTTTGCTGTTACAAAAAGTGAAAATGATGTCTTGGTGAAAATTTTAACTTCTCATGTTTTTAAGGGCCATTCATAGTTACTTTTATGTGAACTGCTTGTTCATAACGTTTATCTATTTTTTTAAACAATTGGATTATTGGTCTATTTATTGATTTCTAATAGCTCTGTATTGTTTTGGGGAAGATTGGCTCTTGGTATATGCAGAAATGCTTTTCCTCAGATGTTTGCTTTCAGTGCTTTTTCTTTCTTTGATACAGATGTTATATTTGTCAACCTTAATTTTTATGGCTTCTGATTTTGAGTCATAATACAAAGTTCTTTCTTAAAATTTTAAATGGATTCACTTATGTTTTCTTCTAGTATTTCTTTGGTTTCTTTTTCAAAATATAAGTTGTTTGATTTGGTGTTTATCTTGGAGTATAATGTAACGTATGATTCTGATATTTTTTTCCAGGTGGCTATTCAGTTTTCCTAATTACTGAAAAGTCTATTTTGTCCACACGAATAAGAAAATGATTCCTTTATCATCTACTAAATTTCTCTCTATATTTGGGTCTACTACTTGATTTTCCATTTTGTCTCATTGGTTTGTCCATTGGCTTATACTACCTTGATTTAATTATTAAGATTTGTAATATCTGGTAAAGTTAGTACTTCTTCATGAAGCCAAGTGAGGAGAATATTTCAAAGAGGAGAGAGTGTTGAATGGTGTAGATCAGTATTTTAAAAATTTATTCTTAGCTATTTTATCTCTTTTGTTGTTATGGTAAAAAGGCTCTTTCTTTGTATCTTCTGACCAGTGCTTGTATGCATGAAGGCTATGAGTTAATGTGTATTAATTTTGTATGAATAGTGAATTCTTATTTAGTAATTTTTAATTGGTTATTTTAGGTTTTTCAGACATGCAATCATTGCATCTGCAAGTCTTTTTTATCTTTTCCAGTTTTTATATTTCTGCTTCTTTCTTCTTGTCTACTTGCATTGGCTAGTGTCAGTTGTACTTTCTTTCCTCTTACCTAATTGTATTAGGTAGGACCTCTGGAGTAAAAACTCGGATGATCTTTGTCTGTGGGATTTTAGTGGGATTACTTTTAGGGTTCCCCACTAACCACGAAGACAGTTTTATGCTGAGGTGGAGGTGTGTGTGTGTGTGTGTGTGCGCGCGCGTGCGTGTATAGGATGCAGTATTTGATTCTTATTGAGTTAAAAAAATCTAAAATGCATTAATTTATCAAATACTTTGTCAGCATCATTGGAGTTTATTATATGATTTATCTCCTTAGGTCTAGTAATATAGGTGTTATATTAATAAATTCCAAATATTGAACCATTGTTGCATTTCTAAATAAATGTCAGTGTCATTGGAGTTTATTACATGATTTATCTCCTTAGGTCTAGTAGTACAGGTGTTATGTTAATAAATTCCAAATATTGAACCATTGTTGCATTTCTAGAATAAATAAACTATTTATGCACTATTTCTAGAATTAAGTTACTAGAATGAGCTGTTGCTGCTGCTACTGTTCTCCTGATTCTGGGCAGATACTATTACCTGTGCTGAGTTCAGGATTCTGTGTCACTGTTGTGTTCCCAGGGACTTTTAAAGATATGTTCTAGTGTAAATTTGGGAGTCAAACTCAGAGAAGAGATTTTCCATTAATAGGATTTTTTTCCCCACACAAATAGGAGTTTCGCATTTATATTTTCTTATGTTTCACAAAATAAAGCTGAATACTGGTCACAGACTTTTCTTCTTTGATTTGACTATTTGCAGTAAATAAGTGGGTTTAATTTTTACCTTTGATTTCAGATCCTACATTTATAAGGTTTTTAAATAGTCACTTGTGGTTTACCCAGAGGTAACAATGATTTTACAGTTTCTTACCTCTTGAGGTAGTAGGATTTTCTAGTTTTTATTTTGTCCGTAAATAGACTGATTTATTAGATCCAAGGAACTGCCAGTGGAATCTAATAGATTATAAGCTTTATCTTCTGGTCTTGCTCAGCGCTTTACTGTGAATTTCTCCTTCAAAATGAAAGTCCTCTTTTTTTCATTCCTGATAATATTAACTACATCCTCTCTATTTATTCCTTTGTAGACATACTGAACTCTTTGCTGTTCTTGATCAGTCCAGGTATCTCCCTCCTCAGGGCTTTTGTGCTTCTGTTCCCTTTGCCTGGAATGCTCTCTAGTCAATATCTTCTTGGCTTTAACCTTTACCTTCTTTAAGTCTTTGCTCAAATGTTAGCTCAGAAGTCAGGCCCACCCTAATGTCTTACTTGCAATTGTAACCCACCTTTGTATTTGCGGTCTTCCTTTTCCTGCTCTATTTTTCATAGCACTTAGTGTCTTTTAATATTCTTCATAATTTAGGTATCTATTAGGTTTCTGTTTCCTCCATACTTACTAAAATGTACACTACTCAAAGGTAGGAATTTTTCCAGTTTTTACAAAGTAATATATAAAAAATGTGAATTTTTATGACTATACATATGTTTTTGTTTTTTAAACTGATATATCTATGGTGCCTAAAACAATGTCTGACAGACACATAAGAATCCAAATATTTGCTGAATGAATCAATACTATCTTGAGGTGGTTTTATTTTTTTTTATTATATGAAATTTATTGTCAAATTAGTTTCCATACAGCACCCAGTGCTCATCCCAAAATCTTCAATGCCATCTCTTCAATGCCCATCACCTACCGAGGAGGTTTTATTTTTAAAGAACTCCCATTTAGAGTCAGAACAATCCCATGTTATGTGCAAAGTATTGTAAATTATCCTTTAATTTGTAAAATTAATTAATTTAGACTATTTTTCTCCCTCCAGATTCATCGAAGCAAGAACAAATGGAAATTCTATTTGAAAGATGGTGTTATGTGTTTTGGAGGGAGAGACTATGTATTTGCAAAAGCCATTGGTGATGCAGAGTGGTAAAACTTATGAGCTCTATACATCATAAACATCAGTAGGACTATATTATGTATTGTCAAACTTATTTTATTTTAAATATAGTCCAGTTCACTGTATGGAATTTAATAAAATTATAATTCAGATGGAGATACAGATATACAATTTTATATTTCTTTCCTTTTTTTAAAGCCTTCATTGTCTGTGCCATTATGAATCATAGATGAATCAGACATGATGGAGCATGAAGAAATATCACATTTCTTTAATGTTAAAGTAAAATTTAAATCATATTCCAATTCTCCTTCATGGTAAAGTCAGCATCAGTTATTAGATTGGGGCTAGTGTCCTACCATTTCTCCCTAAACCATGTTACAACAGATCCTGGAGAATCTTGTAAGTAGAGGGATAGTCAAGAAGCTTCTCTAGGTCTTTGGTCTACACTCATCACTAGTGATGTATTGATTGTATAAGCCCAAATGGTCCCTTGGAAGCAGATGTCTCTGTTGAGCCTATATTATACTTGAACATGGAAATCTTTGCTGAGGCCAGGATCCTTGGAGTTAAGGATCTGCCTCTCTAGGCTTATCATGTGGCTAGGCCATTCTTCATCATATGTTGCTATCTCCCTGAGAGTTGTGAGGAAGTGGTTAGTTCCCATTCTACTTCTTGAAACTTCAGACTTCTGTCTTCTTAGTCATGGTGGGTTTTTCTCTATCCCTGTTTTTTTTTTTTTCCTCTTTTTCGAAACAGTGGAAGACCGGTTTGCATTCTCTTTCCCCCTGAAAGACACTATCTCTCTTCCTTTGCTCTCCTAGGGAATCCCCTCATTCAGTTTAGGTTTTCCAAAGTAAAAGTCAAGAAGAGATGCATTCTTCAGGAACCTTCTGTTTTGGTCAGGCAATCTCATTTGACACAGAAAGACCTGGATAACTGTCTTAAAATCAGGGAGAGAAAATGCAATGCACAATAGGTCTCATTTTCCTGCAGCAGTAAAAACAAAGCAAACTGATATCTTAGTAAGCTGTTCGGTAATATTCTTTTCCTTAGTAGATTCAAATTCCTTAAAGGAACATTTCCCCATCATTCTGCTTCTCTTAACAGGTAGAGTATACATGGTCTCTAAGATCCTGGTTTTGGCCCTAATTGGTGTTCTCCAGGATAGTAACTCTCATACAAAAACCGGTAGTGAAATGAGTAGGTAATGGTCTCTGAAACCTCCCAAGGATTAGATACTTGGGTTTGGGTGGTCACAGGGCGAATTCCTCATTTCTTTTTCAGAGGGAATCCCATTTGAAGAGTTTAATTTATTCCAGTACTTGTCCTGTCCTACCCAAGGGACTCAGCTACTGGTAGATCTTTTCAAAATCTGCATTCATCTCTTCTGGTTCTTGAACAACATTTGTGGGGTGCTGTCTTTGGCCTAAAGTTGGCAGCTGCAGGAGGATTCAGTTAGTACTCGTGTTGCACTTCTAACCAGATTTGCCAGCTATGCCCTCTTCATCCTCAGAGTGATTGTCCCTTTCCCTATGACCACTGCTATCCCAGATCCTTGTCTGGTTCTTGAGAACTTTGGGAGCTATGGGTTCTTTATGAATGTTGTCTACCATGAAATGTCTGTCTCTTCTACATGGAAGGCAAAAAGAGGGAACTCATTTGTTGTGTTTATTCCTGAAATGTACCCATCCAGGACTGAAGAGTATACTTTCTAGTGTTTTTCTTGCTTTCTTCCTCCCAGCATCATCCAATCATTCTGTACTTGTCCTAGACAAACTTTATTGCAAATTAAGGGTGGAATTTATTGACACGGTCCATTCACTTGGGAATTGGGGTTTAATGTGTTGGTTTAAGTGTTTGGGAGAGGCAATAACAGGTGTTTTTAAAATTTCCTTCCTCTTTTCCACTGTGGATTTTAAAATCTCACTTTGCCTCAGCAATTTTTTAAAAATGGTGTATCACAAATACTATTATTATATTGATTCTCTTTATTTATTTATGTGGTCCTCTTTATTTTTTATCATTAGAGAAAAAAGTCACACTTGCCCCATTTGTGTCTCTGCATGCCCTCAGGCCCCTGATCCTTTAAAATGCAAAAAATCAATTTAAAAGTAAGCTTACCACAAAACAAAACAAAGCTAATAATCTTGGCATACTAATATAAATGATGATAGTTTTAGTGGTGGCTGCTAAGAGATTCTCTATTTTGGACCTGGTGCCCTTTTATTAGTCTCAAATAATCCTAGGAAAAAAAATCCTACTTCTTGAGAAGTTGTCTAAATCAGTGATTTTCATTTCTTTTTTAGCCAGGATCTACACTAAGAAATTAACCAGTATATGTTTGCATGGATATAGACACACATAATACAAATTAAAGTTTCAGAAAATTATGCTTATCTTTAGCATGTAATGGCCTATATTTTCTGTTTGATTCTGTTCTATTGCATTAAAAATTGATGGTCTTGACCCACTAAATTGATTTCACTGCGTACTGATGAGTCATGACTCATAGTTAAAAAAAATATTACAGGGTGCCTGGGTAGCTCAGTTGGTTAAGCATCCGACTTAGGCTCATGTCATGCTTTCGTGGTTTGTGAGTTCAAGCCCTGCATCAGACTCTCTACTGTCAGTGCAGAGCCTGCTTCTGATCCTCTGTCTGCCTTTCTCTCTACCCCTCCCTGACCTCACACATGTTCTCTCTCTCTCTTAAAAAAACAAACAAAAAATGGGGCACCTGTGTAGCTCAGTGGGTTAAGCATCCGACTTTGGTTCAGGTCACAATCTCACGGTTTGAGTTCGAGCCCTGCATCAGGCTCTGTGTGTACAGCTCAGAGCCTGGAGTCTGCTTCGGATTCTGTGTCTCCTTCTCTCTCTGCCCTTCCCCCACTTGTGCTCTGTCTCTATCAAAAATAAATAAATCTAAAAAAATAAATAAACAAAAAAACCCCCTGTTAAATATTGTCAATTCATATGCTAAATAGAGCAAGACAAATCCTATTTAGTACATTTTAAAGAAAAAATTATTCTATAAATCCTACAGGTGGTATTTATCTGAGGTTTGGCTTTGATATGGTAATTAGTACTTTTACTCATTATGTCCAGGCTTGAGCATTTCTTGTTGTTTTTATAACGAAATTCCATAAGGTAGGTTCTAAGTTCTTGTAAATACAGTACCTTGGCAAATGTCATCCTATACTCTTTTATAAGTGGAGAAAGTATCTCTATTATAGAGGTTACAGTTTTCTGTGTTAAATGAAATTTGTGAAAGTATCATGTATCCTAATTCCGATTTCAAACTTTTTCTCATGCTCACATCCTACAGTGCTTTCTTACATACTTTCCACCTTTCACTGCAGGCTAAGAAGATCTTGCTGAATTTGTACAGTTAGTCTCTTAGGGACTGACCAACTGACCTTGCCTGGAATACATTCTTTACCTATTTTACTCAAGGTGCTATAATTTGTGCACATAATCATCTGCACAGCTCACACTCCACGGGGCAAAGAGGTTACAGTTCTGGCCGAAGCACTCAGTTTCAGTAATTTTAGTTGTGTAGGAAAATATATAACTTTAGAATGAATAGCAACATTTAATTGGAGTAGTGAGCTGGGGAATTTAGTGGGGATTTTCTTTTGACTCCTGTTATTAGGTCAATATTATGCTGTTTTCATGTAAATATACTCTAATATGCCATGTGGGAATTTTGTGATTTATAACTAGAAAGCTAAATTATAAATAGGAAGGCTATGGTAATAACTCTTAGGAAGAAACTCAATATTAATAAAATATTGGACATTTTGAAGAAGAGATTATTTCCAGTTAGGAACACATTTATTGAAATCTTTGTAACATAAAGATTCTTAATTTACATGTGGACTTAATACATTTTTTTTTTTTTAATTTTTTTTTCAACGTTTTTTATTTATTTTTGGGACAGAGAGAGACAGAGCATGAACGGGGGAGGGGCAGAGAGAGAGGGAGACACAGAATCGGAAACAGGCTCCAGGCTCCGAGCCATCAGCCCGGAGCCTGACGCGGGGCTCGAACTCACGGACCGCGAGATCGTGACCTGGCTGAAGTCGGACGCTTAACCGACTGCGCCACCCAGGCGCCCCTGGACTTAATACATTTTTAAAAACTATTTTTAAAAATATTTATTTTTGAGAGAGAGAGAGAGACAGAGTGTGAGTGGGGGAGGGGCAGAGAGAGAGGGAGACACAGAATCCAAAGCAGGCTCCAGGCTCTGAGCTGTCCACACAGAGCCCAATGCGGGGCTCAAACTCACGAACCCTGAGATCATGTCCTGAGCTGAAGTCAGTTGCCCAACTGACTGAGCCACCTAGGTGCCCCTGGACTTAATACATTTCTGAGGAAACTAAAACCAAGCCCTTTATAGCAAATGTTAGGAATGGAGGACAAAGTAACTTTTAAAAATATGCTGTAAATTTAGATGAGTTATTCTTTATTAAATAATGCTTCTTAGTCATTTGGCAATCTGCCAATGATAATCTCTAGCATGGTATAAAACCCCCCCACAAGATAGAAAAAAATTTCTGGAGCGTTTGATATTTTTATAATTTATGTATGAAGGATTACACAGATTAAGAATACAAATGCTTTCGGGGCGCCTGGGTGGCTCAGTCGGTTAAGCGTCTGACTTCAGCTCAGGTCACGATCTCGCGGTCCGTGAGTTCGAGCCCCGCGTCGGGCTCTGGGCTGATGGCCCAGAGCCTGGAGCCTGCTTCCGGTTCTGTGTCTCCCTCTCTCTCTGCCCCTCCCCCGTTCATGCTCTGTCTCTCTCTGTCTCAAAAATAAATAAACGTTAAAAAAAAAAAAAAAGAATACAAATGCTTTCTATAAGACCATCTCATAAGGGAAATGCTTCTTCATAAGGATTTGTTTTATTTTTTAGTTGTAAAAGTGAATCAGCTGAAAAAAATGATTAATCACCTAATATTTGTAAGATTCTAGGATAGATATAGTGGGAGAAACAAGTGAAAGAGATGAGTGTATCACTAAAGCAATTTATAAGATAGGTGAAATAAGAGATAGATGTGTAAAGGTAGTAACACCCAGCTGTGTAGAATAAAAAATGAGTGAGAGGGACGACAAGTGCAAAAGAAGTCCAAAGAGAGACATCACTTTGGGTCACTTATTTATTGTCTACGCCCTGCTTTATTTCAGGTAAAGGAGGTGTCTTAAATTCCATGGATTAGGGAGAGGGTGAATTAAGAAGAGCTTGGTAGCAAAGATAAACCTGTGGCTGGGTCTTAAAGGGTGCCCAAGGAGGGCAGGTAAGGAAGAGGGTATTCCAGATGGTCCTAGTGGTATGGGTGCCAGAATGCAGAAGCATGGGGCACAGCTAAGGAAAGGCAAGTAGGACAATGTGTTGCCTGCAGAAGAAGAGCAGCAGATCAAGTGAGCAGGTTTTTGAGAATGAGTTCTGGAGCTCTTTGAATGTTAGGATAGGAGCTAAAACTTAAATTTATACATACTGATGAGCTGCTCAGGACTTTGGCATGTAAGTAGGATTTTTGGAAGATTAATCAGTGGTGGATATGAGAGTATGGACATGGCAAAGATAGGATATGAACAAAAATGAAGGAGATTTGGTAGCACTTCTGAGGTAAGGGGGAATGGCCTGAAGTGTCTGTGTGACAGCAAGAATGCAAAATAAAGAATTGATGTGGAGGACATTTGAAAGGAACAGCTGGCGGGTCTTAGTGAGTGAAAAGATAAGAGGATGAGGGAGATAGTAAACTGTAGGTCTATGTTGTAACTTACATTATAATGTAGAGAATAAAAATATTTGTGGAAAAGGCCATAAAAGTTATTTTCAGAGTATGTGTCCAAGTACCTTGGCTCAAAGAGTATTTAAGAAGACATAATTTAAGTAGTTTCTCCGCAAGGATATATTTTATTTTTTTGTTTTACCTTCTTCTTTTTTGCTTACTTAGTTCTTTTGGTTCTGGGATTTATGAATTAATCAAAAAGTTTATTGTGTATGTATGTAGCACACAACTAATTAGTATTCTCTCATATCACTGAGACAAATTCTAGAACACTAGCTTACCAGAGAGGATTGCATCTGTAAATGTAAAGAGTAAAGAGAAGTAACTAATTATACAGTAGAAAAGTCAGAAATGTGAAAAACATACAGAGAAGAGATACTTTGTAAATTTTATGAAATCTTTTATCTATTTGGATCACTTTGCACAATGACATAAAGGTTGAAGGTAGATTAAATACATAGTCTAGTTATGACTATATATTTATATAATAAAATGTCAAAGGAGAGCTAAAAACTGGAAATAACCCAGATATCCATCAGTGGAAGAGTGGAAAACAGTGTTATATTCATATAACTTGGCAATGAAATGGAATGGACTATTCAACAATGAAAAGAAAACTACTAATTCAAACAACAGGCTGGATGAGTAGCAGAAACATTGTGTTGAGTCAGAGAAGTCTTACACAGGAGTATATGCTGTATGATTCCATTTATATGAAGTTCTAGAACAGGCAAAACTAATCTATGGGGAAAAAATCAGAACCATTGTTACCATTGGGGTGGTGGTGGGAGTGAGGGATTAACAAAGAAGGGGCATGAGGAAACTTTCTGAAGGTGATAGTGTTCTATGTCTTCATAGAGGTTTGAGATCACATGGATGTATGCTATTGTCAAAACTAAGTGGTATGCTTGGTATTTGTCCATTTTACTATGTGTAAGTCTCACCTAAAATGTAAATAAATATTGAGCCTTGGTTAGTGATAACCATGCTGAAGTATATAGATAGGCTGATGAGTACTGATGTGTGCAACTTATTTTATTTTTTAATTTCTAATTTTTTTGCTTTCAAAATTTTAATTGTAATAAAATTTATTTTTTAGAGTAGTTTTAGGTTCACAGCAAGATTGGGTGGAAGGTACATAGATTTCCCATATACCCACTCCCCCTGCCACACAACACATGGCCTCCCCCGTTACCAATATCCTCTACAAGGGTGGCACATACCCTACAATTGGTGAACCTCTTTTGACTCATCGGAGTCCATAATTTACATAAGAGTTCACTCCTGCCATTCATTCTATGGATTTGGATAAATGTATAATGACCTGTATCCACCATTATAGTATCACACAAAGTTTTTAAACACTTTTAAAAAATTTTTAATTGAAGTAAAGTTGACCCTATAACATTATATTAGTTTCAGGTGTAAATCATAGTGATTTCACAGTTATATAAATTACAAAATGCTTACCAGGTAAGTGTAGTTACCATCTATCATCATACAAAGTTATTACAATATTATCGACTCTATCCTCTATGCTGTACTTTTCTATGCCTGTGACCTATTTATTTTATAACTGGAAATATGTACCATTTTATCCTCTTCACCTATTTTGCTTATTTTGCCACCCTTCTCCCCTCTGGCAACAACCAATTTGTTCTTTGTATTTATGAGGAAGTTTCTTCAGTTTGTTTTGATTTTTAGAGTCCACACGTAAGTGAAGTCATATAGTATTTCTTTTCTCTGTCTGACTTATTTCACTTAGCATAGTACCTTTTTGGTCCATGTCTAGGTCCATCCATTCATGGATGACAAAACTTCATTCTTTTTTATGGTTGAGTAGTATTTCACTGTGTGTGTGTATTTTCCAAATCTTTTTTATCCATTCATCGGTCTGTGGATGCTTGGGTTGGTTCTATAGCTTGGTTATTGTAAATAATGCTTCAATAAACAAAGGGGTCATATATCTTTTCAAATTAGTGTGGTTTTTTTTTTTTGATAAATACCTAGAAGTTGAATTATTGGGTTGGATGGGATTTCTATTTGAATTTTTTGAGGAGCCCCATACCGTTTTACACAGTGGTTGCACCAATTTACCTTCCTACCAACAGTGGACAAGTTTTCCCTTTTCTCCACATCCTCGCCAACACTTGTTATGTCTTGTCTTTTTGAATGTAGTCATTCTCACATGTGTAAGGTGGTATCCCACTGTGGTTTTAATTTGCATTTCCCTTATGATTCGTGATGTTGAACATTTATTCATGTGTCTGTTGGCCATCTGTTTTATCTTCTTTGGAAAAATGTGTATTCAGGTTCTCTGCCCATTTTAAAATCAGATTATTTGATTTTTTTGATGTTGACTTCTTTATATATATATATTTGGATATTGATGCCTTATCAGATATATCATTTGCATATATTTTTACTTTTGCTTTCCTTGCCTGAGGATACTATCTGGAAAAGTATTGCTAAGGGCGATGTCAAAGAAATTACAGCCTATAGTTTCTTCTAGAAATTCTATGGGAGAAATTACATTTTAATTTTAATTTAGCTGCATATGGCTAGTGGCTACCAGATTGGACAGTGCATCTCTGCAGTGTGTTTTTCAAACTATCTGAGGAAAAGAACCAGTTATTTTAAATTTCAAATCTGTAATGGACTAATAAATTGCAGTAAAAATTACTACAAAGGTGAAATGAGAAAGAAGCAAAGAGATGTAAAATACCACCTCATTCAAAAGCACTAGATTCAACAGACATTAAATTACTCTGTCAAAATTGCTAGAAATGTTTCTACACACTTTCAGTTTTTGTATTTTGTGTCATCATGTACCAATGACAAGTAGTTTTTAGATTGGCAATGGTCATGGACAACACTTTGAGCTAGGTAGATATCTTGTTTTTGCTCAATGTGCTTGAGAATAAATAGTTTCCTAACACCAACTCTTTATGTTAAAATTACTGGTACAGATTATTTTTTACATGTTTAAGCACTACTCAATAATGTGGTTACTGATAAAACAGTTAACATTCTTTATAGCAAGTTTTGTCTGGGATAGCTGTATATTGACAGTGCAATGTAGACAACTTCAGGGTGGACTGAGAAGGCTTATTTGATCCAGTGAAGCCATTTTTGCAGTTAGAGGTATAAGCCAAAAAATCCTTCCTTCTATAAAGTTCAGCCCGATGTTTACAGCAGCCAAATTTGCTCAGCAACAGAAAGAAATCCCTTTGGAATGCCTTTGTGAAAATCGCATACAGAAATGGATTGGCACAAGAATTGACAGGATAAAAAAGAACCAGTAAAACTTTAGAATTGGTTACTGTGATAAGGGGCACTTTGAAGGCAGCTGAGATGGCAAAAAAAGAGATAGGTGCCATGCAGGTGAAATCAGTGAAGATGAGGACCGCCATTTTCTTAGCAATTTTTTTATCTTTGTTGGTAGCCATCAGCTCTGGATTTTGAACTGCAAAATAAATTTTAATGTAGCAAGCACAAATGATGATGAAGGCCACCACATTGAGTATCAGGATGGTTAATATGTAGACTTGTGAGAGAGTGGTTTCCACATCCATGGGGAGGCAAATGCTGACCTTCATATAATTGCTGACACCCACAAGGGGCAACATGGCAACTAGAGTAGAAAAGAGCCATCCTGCAAGCATAATTGGAATGGCATGTCTTAAACGCAGCTTTTGGTCCAGCTGAATAGCATACGTTATAGTGTGCCATCTTTCTAGTGTGATAACTGTGAGTGTGTAGACAGAAAGCTCACTTGAAAATACAGTGAAAAAGCCAGCTGCACTACACCCATTCCCTGTCTGCCAATCTATGGCATGGTTATAATATTGTCCTTTGGTTTGGGAATCAACTGAGGCAATGAGCAGCAGATAGAGCCCCATGCAAAAGTCTGCAAAGGAGAGATTGCACATGAGAAAACGGGGCACTGTCAGTTTATAACGACTAGTCAGGAGAACAAAGAGGACAGTCACATTTCCCATGATGGCTAGGATATTAATAAGCCAAATCAGGACCCTAAGGAAGTCATAGCCCATAATATCTTCACAGGGATTAAAAGCATCTGGTTCAGGAGCACATCGGAGTGTCTTGGGTGAGCAGAAACCATAGTCATAATCCCAGGCACTCAGTTCACTCTCAGCAAAGATGGCAGAATAACTGTAAGAAGAATATTTTGTCTCAATGTAAACTTGAGATTTTCTATGATTCTTTGTATTTAAAAAATTGAATCATCCTTTTTGTTTTTTTTTTTTTAAGCCTATGAAACAAAAGGGAACAAAGCCACGACAGCCTCAGTCTTAGGTTTGTTAAATTATTAACAAATAATGTTTATTTGTTAAATTATTAACAAATTATTATTTGTTAAATTATTGTTAAACAATTTGTTAAATTATCTTAGAATTCTGAATGGAAATAGGAATTTCTTTAGGGAATGAAAAGCAATATATATATATATATATATATATATATATATATATATATATATAAAATCTGTTGATGCACAGACTTATGAAGCTGTTTACAACGGATGAGTTTTCTTTGGAAAACAAATTTAGAGACACAGTATATGCTTGCTATGTCTACAAGAACCCTTTCTTGGCATTTTCCTAGGTATTTATCTCATTTAGTTGCCAAACTGCTGTCAAGCCATGTGTCTTTGGTAGAACACTAATGGGACTGAAGGGCTCACACTGCCGAAGATTATCAGCTGTGAGTAGACTAGCTTGAACATTGGTCCCTGGCTAATCAAATAGCCCAGGTAAGAAGTGGAAACCAAGGATGGACAATCAGAAACCCAGGAGCTGAAGCCAAATACAGATATGGACAATAGGGAGAAATGGTGAAAATAGATACTCCTTAGGGGTATGAGTCAAATTCAGAGAGTAGTTTGAAGAAGGGTTCCAACTCTAGTGAAGGAACAGTCCCAACTCTGCTAACCTCTTCCTCCCAAACCCACTGCTAATAATTATGTTAAGATTTTCATCCTCTCTTGTAGGACAATTACATTAGTTTCCCCCCAGCATCTTTCCTCTAATTTTAGCCCTCTCTTGCTCCATCTGTACCTTCCTCCTATGATGGCTTTTCTTTACTTTTTTTTAATGTTTATTTTTGAGGGAGAGAGTACAAGTGGAGGGGAGGTAGAGAGAGAGGGAGACACAGAATCCAAAGCAGGCTCCAGGCTCTGAACTGTCAGCACAGAGCCGGATGCAGGGCTCGAACTCACAGACCATAGGATCATGACCTGAGCTGAAGTCGGATGCTTAACTTGACTGAACCACCCAGGCGCCCCATAGAATGACCCTTCTTAAGTACAGATCTATTAATTCAAACTTTTGCTAGGTTCTTGTTGTCTGTGGGATAAAATCCAGACTCCTTGTGATAACCTCGAATGATTTGGGTTATGCCTCGTCCTCCAGTCTCATTTACAAGAAGCAATAGTGCTGCACAATTTGAAACCTGGGCTCTGGAGCAAGACTGACTTTACAGGCTGTGTAAACCTGGGTGGGAGGTTTACTTACCATCTCTGTGCCACAAGGTCTTCATCTGCCAAATAGAGATACTAATCATACTTCCCTCAGGAAGGTTGTGCTAAGGATTAACTATATTACTACCTACAGAATGTTTAGAATAATACTTGGCACATATTAAGTGCTCACTAAAAGTTAGGGATTCTTATAATTATCTATTGCAGATTGCTTGTGCAATCTTCCCTTTGGTTACATGAAATGACTGTGGCTCTCAGAATCTACTCTTTCATCTTTCTGTCTTTGTGTGTGCTATTTCTTCTTCTTGCCTTCTCCTCATCTCTGGTGAATTCCTTCTTATTCTTAAAGGTAAGCCCCTCTGTGAAGCCTTTCTTGATTTCACACCTCTAAGGAGTTTATCACCCCTTCTCTCTGCCATGGCTGCACTTAAGTTCTATTGTAATTATCAAACCGTACTGCCGTTGTGTGATGATGGGTGGCTTCTTTAGTAGTCTGTGAAGCTATTCTTTGATAGCTTGGGAGGCAGGGTACTAGGTCTTATTTATTTCTGAACTCTCAGTGCCTCACACAGTTTTGGCTCAGACTATCCAATAAATGCTTGTGGAGTGAATAAACCAGGGTGATCCTGGCCCTGAGAGGAATTGAAAAGATACAGGGACAATGAGTGTGTACAGTATGATGCATGTAGGCTCAACACATTTTCTCTTTGCTCACAGTCTGCTAATATAATCTTGCTAGCTAGAGAAATGGGCATAATTTTTCTGTCAGGGCCATTACAAATAGTATTTTACCTTAGGGTCTCTCATACATTAAAAGAGTATTTTTCTCTCAAAACTTAGCTACTCCTGTTCTGAACAGGAAAGTGTGAACCTAGTTCAGTGAGTGGATGAAATGACATATTTGAGCAGTACAATTACTGAAGGGAAATAACATAGATTAAAAAAAGAATAAAAAGAAATCCATGATCTGGGACTCCAAGATGATGCTAGAAATTCTTAGAAACCACTTTGGAACTAGCGAAGGATTGTTGCTATGTACAGAACATTGCACAGGAAACTCACCTGCTTTATTACTAAATATGGGTACATTTGTCCTCATCTCATGCCCATTAAAAGAATATCTGTTTTTTTAATATTTAAAATGATGTGGTGGTTATAAAGAATGATGTAAGGAAATAGGTTATTTCTTAGCATTAGAACTGTTCTTTTTAAGAAAATTTTAATTATTTTTGAGAGACACAGAGCACAAGCAAAGAGGGGAAGACTGAGAGGGAGACACAGAATCCGAAGCAGACTCCAGGCTCTAGGCTCCAAACTGTCAGCACAGAGTCCAATGTGGGGCTCGAACCCAGGAACCGTGAGATCATGACCTAAGCCAAAGTCGGACACTTAACTGACTAAGCCACCCAGGCACCCCAGTATTAGAATTGTTCTTAAAGACATCTCACCGAACCCCTCATTTTATTGGTAAGGAGGCTAAGATTAAAGAAGGCAAGTGATTAGCTCAAGGTCCCTCAGCACTAGGTAGGCTCTAGTGGCATCAGTAGGTCTTCATGTCCGTAGTGTATGGCCTTTCCTATATGTCACTGTCTCTCTGTCAGTGCTTTTCAAAGTGTGGTCCTTGGACCACTTCCATCAGAATCACCAGGCTGTTTGTTAAAGTGCAGACTCCTGGCTTTACTACAAACCCTGGATCAAATTCTCTAGGGACAGAGCCCAGGAACTTGTGTTTTAAGCAAGTTCCCTGGAGGATTCCTCCAAAATAATAGCCTTTATGAAGTCAGGTGAAAACTTTCCAACTATTTCTGCCTTATTTCCTTTGCTGCTTTCCCCTTATCAAAACTACTTTAGCTGCTACCAGTAAAATTACTTCAGAAGCACTAATTCAAAGCTTTGAAAAATTCTGCCATGATTTCTGAATAAATTTCTATCAGTAAGAGGTCAAACGTGTTCCTTCTCTCACTCCTCTGGTCCTTTGTCCTTTCTTTTTTTCTTTTTCTTTTCTTTCTTTTTTTTTTTTTTTTTTTTTTTTTGCCCTACTGAGCATATGTCTAGCAATTTTTCTCCTTGGTGATTTGCCTTCAGACCAAATACCTACCTGCTACTTAGGTTTGTGTCCTGGGACAGCTCCTGAGGGGAGCCTCATGCTTATTGACAAAACCCGGCAGGGAGCTGTCTTCAGTACTGAAGGGTCTGAATGGACTCGAATAGGCCTACAACACTGAGTCAGAGGAAGGAGGGGCCACTCCAGTTGCAGTGAACAAAGACAGGAGGAAAGACAGGGACTGTAGGAGAACAAAGGGACCGGCCATAAATAAGAGCAAGGACACTGATACCTTGGGGAGAGTAGGTAGGGCTTAGTGACTGGCTCTAGAATTTCTCACCTCCAGGGGCTTAGGAATAGCATTGTGGTGGGAAAGGGGGCAAGGGGATTTCACAGGGAGCACACTCTTTTTACCTAGAGTTTATGTACTAATTTCACATAGTTTTGGGGATGCTGGACATTAGGGGATTTGTTTTACAGCAGTGTTAGCATAGGAAACTCAAGACTGTAGACTTCTTTGGGAAGGCTTGGGGTGGGGCTGATGAGGATGATTGAGAGTGGGCTAACGTCTCTTGTCCCCAAAACTACCCCTTGAGGCTACCAATGACTCCAGCCAGAAGTGTTTCCTGTTGATGAGGAAAAAGCCACAGGTTGCAAAAGAGTTAATGGAAGGTGACCGACAGACCATCCAGACAAGAGCAGGGAGGGTGAGGAAAAAGAACACTGGAGGACAGTTGGTGTTGGACCTAAATGAAAGAAAAAAGGATACAGAGTATGGTATTTCTAATGTACCCCAGATGCTGTTGCATTTTGTAACAACTCTCTTCACTTTTATGGCTCTGAAAGCCAAATGATATCTCTGCTGTCCCTTGCAGATGAGGGAAAATGTCTCAAAAAAGGTAATTATTGTCCAGGGATACCCAGTGTTACAGGAACATTACTGCCAAGGATTCACATCCAACTTTGAGAAGCCCCAAAGCCCAAGGTCCTTCCAACATACCACCCTGCTGCCTCTACATAACTTGCAGATTGATAGGGGAAAAAAAACAAGAGAAAAGAAAAAAGATGTAGAAGAGGGAATGGAGAATGGCAAGGTGTTTTAGAAGGGTATCAGGTTTTGTAGCCTGAAGGACACATGGGGGGAATAATAAAACTTCTAAATCACAGTAAATGTGGCCTAGGGACGCTGGGAGTATCTTTTGAGGCATGATCTTTTACATTTGAAGGTAGGTGAAATGCCAAGGCAGCCAGGAAAAATGTTAAAAAAGTCAGTCAGTAGAATAGAAACGGATCTCCCATCCAGTGTATGTTAGTGATAGCATTGAGGTTGAATAATTTTAAGCTCCAGAGCATAGTAGTCAAGGTGGCCTGAATCTCTTTGAAAGGAAGTGACTGCTTCTAGAAGCCGTGTTTGCAATCAGTTAATCTTTGTGGAATGCTGACCACTGACTAGTGAAAATTCCTAAAAATGAAGTCATTTTTTTTAAATGAAGTCATTTTAACAAGCCCTAAGTGACCTCAAAATACCTGCAAATAAAAATTTTAATTTCTTTGGAGAATTTAATTATAGAATGAATGTGTAGATACATTTTTTTAAAGAGTTTTTTTTTAAACAGTTAAATGTCTGTTCAACTGGATGCCACTTGTAAAGAAAAAATTCCCATTTTAAATCTATTAAAAAGTGCTTTGCAAACATCCCTCCAATGAAGACTTTTATCAAAAGAAAAGCATTGGCACTGATAATAATAAGGTGCACACAGAACGAGACATGGTTTCCTGAGTTTCTTTGCATGCAAATACTTACAGTGTTTCATTATTTGGTCTCCTTGCTGTGCTTTCACATTGTTTGGAAAAGTTTTCAAAAATGGAAAATGAAAAATTCTGCCTGAAAGAAAAGAGGTTTAAAAAAAAAGCAGTTGAGCCTTTGGTCTTTAAACTAAACATGATCATGTCTATTTATGCTTTGTTCATCCAAATTCTTTGCCCATTACGCCAGTCGTGTTCTGCACCATTGTCCTGACTGAAACATTTTCCCGGGAAAGAGGGAAGGCTTTGGCATTGTCATTAGAGGGCTTCCAGCTTAGATAAAATGCTTCTGCATGCTAAGTGTTTTGTGTGGGCTCCAGAGATGAAAAAACTTAAATTGGTCATATTGAATCACAGATTTTTCGATGCTTATTAAAAACTACCCTTATGGTATATGAGGGTTTGCTCCTCCCCACTCTCCTTACCACATTGCTCGTGATGAACAAATAGCCATTCAGAATTCATGGCTTTGAATTGTAACTGGGAAATATTTTCTGTGAGGATTTGAAGAGACTGGACCTGACATGATGATGTGAATTTTCTGCTTTGTTTCCTTATGTGCAGAAATATATGTGGGTGTTCTCTACTCCTCCATCATTGCAAGAAGCTTAGCCTAATGGAAAGGGAAGAAGTATCAATAAATTAAAAGGGGCCTATACTTACTATATTCCTAAGGTGAAACCAAAGGGAGGCACAAAGGAAAACTGGATGAAGAAATAGAGGGAAGGAGAGAAGGTGGTGAGAAACCCAACCTTTCCTAAGGAGGAAGGAGAAATGAGGCAGTCTAAATTAGAAATTTCTATGTTATTCTTCTCCAGCATTAACAAGATAATTCCTTATACAAACAACTTTGTATGCAAAGCAGGAAGGTGGATAATATAGCAGAACTATTTGACCTACTGGACTCACTTTCAAAAATTAATCAGCTTGTTATTTTGAGTCAGCCTTATAAATCCTCAAATTTGGACAAAGTGTGTGTGTGTGTGTGTGTGTGTGTGTGTGTGTGTGTGTGTTTTGACGCTGGCTCTGTATCTGATACCTAGAGATACTGTGTGTGAAACAATCTATAGTTAACAGGAAATGTGGTTGTTCTTAGCCTTCAGTTCATAGCGCTGAGTTCCATCTACTCTTTTTAAAAATTTTAATCATAGATACCAAGGAGGTCTTTGGGACCATCTGCCCAGGCAGCTGTGTGTGTTATCCAGGCTCAGCAGCTGCAGGGCAGGGGGGTGACTTAGAGTTTACATAAACATTCCACTGGCCCAGCTTCAGGCTGTCCCATCTCCCTAGCATCCAAGGTTTTGAGCTTTAGGGATATAGAGGGAGTCACTTAAAGCTTGTAATCCCAATCAAGACAACCTCTGTGTGACTGTATTCCTATCTCACTTTGATACTGGCCTACAACTGCATAATCCTCTCCCCACCTTTTTTACCCAGAGGTAGTCTCTTTCATGTACTAGAATAAAAAGCCCCTGAACTAGCTTTTTATATGCCAGTAATTTCAGAAGGGATGTGCCCTCTTTGCCACAAAATTTGAGGTGTCCAGAATCAGCCTTATCATAAACCAGGGTCTGTATTGTTCTCCTAATCGGTCTCACCAGCTTTGCTCACCTCTAAGCCATCCTCCAGAGCTGCTGGAGTGTTATTTGACAAAAGCAAATTTGAGTAATTTTGCTTTGAATTCGTCAGTGGTTCCCCATCCTCTGAACAACCTGGCCCAGGACTCAGAGCCCATCACAACCTGTCTCCCTCTGTGTCCTCCATGTACCCATAAGTCATCTTGTTCCAGTTTTTCTGAGGGATTTCCATCCTTTGTCTCTTGCCTTTGTGCTTTCACATGAGCTATCTTGTCTTCTCAGCATGGTTTTACCCACACCTGCCTAGCCACCTCTTAGCCCTTCTCCAAAACTCAGTGGAAGTTATTTCTTCAGGAAGTCTTCTGTAAGTTCTGTTGCTGTTTAGAAACTCTTCCTTTGTGCTCCCAGAGTATTCTGTTATGTTCTGAGCTCTACCATTACATTTGCTATATTGTACTTAAACATCGGCTCTCTTGTGTATTACCACCACACAGCTGTTTGTGATTTTCCTGGGTGGAATGAGCTCTTAGTTATTTTTGTATCTTCAGACTTTTGCACAATGTCTGGAACTAGATAAGTGCTCAATTAATATTTTTTTGAAGCTCAGTTAATGATGCATGGCCCTCCGAGTACTTTGTCTTCTTGGTTACATCAAAAGCTTCAGATCTAGCTTCACATACCTCTGCAAGGCACAAAGTAGATGTACAGTAATATGTTGTTGGTTGATTCATTATAAATAGGTTGATTCCACACAAAAATAGCAGCATCCTAGTGTCACTCTTCCAGTGCCTCATCTGATTAATTGAGAATATCTTGTTAGGCTGTGTAATAACACTTTAGGGCAGATGTTTTCCCAACAGTGAGTTGTGACCCATTGGTGGGTCGTATAAACAATAAAGTGCACAAGACTAGCATTAAAAACACAAACAAACATGAAATAAAGTAGAGTAAAATAGATAAGAAAAATCTGTGTGTATCACACATGTAAAAAAGTTAAGTATTGTTTTATTTGTTACCTATGTGATGTGTACTGGTTTGCAGCGTAAAAAGAGGTATTTCTTATTATGCATCTTAGTTAAAAAAAAAATTCTGGAAAACAATCTTTAAGAAAAGAATGAAATCCTGCACACCCTGTCATTCCATTCTGGATTGAAATGTATCAGTGGAATCAGTAAGATGCCCCCCACTGGACTCAAATCAGCCAGGAGCTTGTGCCCTTTTTGTTCAGGCACTGAGCTAATCCTTAGAGAGCAAGAATTCTGTTCTGAAATGAAAGATGGTCTTCTTGCTGGGAGAGAAATAGCTTTAAAAAAAGCCTCTGTAGAGTTTTGTGTCCATTTTTTTTTATTATTAAGGATTTAGACATTAGGTAAAATTTACTCTCTTGAGCCTACTTCCCTCCTTCTTTAAAAATGATGCTCTCTGATAAGGATTAGAGCTAATTGATCTTTAAGATGTCAGTTTCATACTCCATTTTGCAACTGCAATTATAGCCTAATTTAAGGTTATTATAATTCAGTTATCCTGGAATAGGCTACAAAGGTCTTGTAGCTGCAGGGTGAATTGACTGAAATCAGTTTTCGGGAAGAAACAGGATGGCTCATTTTCTTCTTGTGTCTCTGAAAGTGACCCCATGGCTTTGGAGCTGATCTAGAGCAGGGAGTGAAGGGGCAGGAAGCTGTCGACCAGTTGACTGTTTTGAAATTTGTTTCTGTCACAGGTTGGCAGGCACTACCTTTTTTTTTTTTTTCTTTTTTTTTTTCTTTTTTTACTTACTCTTTTGTTGGCAAGTTTCTAAAAGCACAGCAGTGGCTGGGGTAAGTCAGTGTGGCATCCAGGAGGTTGGTGAATTTTTCCCTTGATGGCAGTTTTTTTAGAGAATAGGATGATGTGGCAATGAGTGTATGGATGGACTCCAGCCCATAGCTAGGCAGGGCTTGCAATTTGGTGGATGAAATATCCCTGAAAAATAGAAAGGAGCAAGCCTTTTTATTTACTGTATAGGATGAAACCTCCTCTCAGCAATAGTACTGTTCTAGGTTCTGAGGAATCTTTTCTCCATCTTGCCTTCCCCCTAATTCTCCATTCAGTTACTCTCATTAAGATAAAAATTCAAAATCTACGCCGTGTTTTTTTCCTCATATGCACCCCATTATTCCTTTCAAGGTTGAGTGTAACTCCTTACACCTGTCATACATTCATTAGCATTTCTCCCCCACCCCCCTTCCTTCCTCCCTCTCTCCACTTAGCAGGCATGAAATAACTACTTGCTTTGTGAGACAGTAGACACATGCAGTGACTTCAGCTTTTGTGCTGTATCCCAGGGGGAAATACTCAGGGCTTCAGATGCCTCTGTCTTTGTTCAAGCCCCACAGGGTAGGTTTTCATGAAGCACAGATTGCTTATACTGTTAGGAGCTGCTTATGGCCTTAGCTGTCATCTGCCTGGGATGCAGACTGCACCTTCTCTAAAGGCAAACTGGATTCACCAGTCCAAAGCAAGCAAGCAAGCACTTGGCCGGACAAGCAGAACTGTGTGGAAAGCTTAGGTTTTGTAAACAAGGTCCCAAACTTTTTGGCTTTTCTAGACTTGAGATAATGTCTGAGAACAAGTTAAATGTGAAGAGGAAGAAGAGTCCGTGGAAATTTTGAAATCCTGCCCATCTCCTAAGTGGTTGCTGCTGATGCCCCCGTGAAACTTTTCCAGCAGCACAGTCCCCCTCAGAAAATTGTCCCAATGCTTAGTGCCCAGCACATGGGAGGGGATCAATAGATGACTGATAGATGAACTTGACAACATGGAGCGATGGCTAGTGTGGGCCTTTGGTGGAACAGTTAAGACAGCAGAATTTACCTCAGGGGCTTCAGATTACTGCTGCTTTTGTGTACTCATTGATTTAGGTAACCAGTGTTCTCATCCTGCTTTATAGAGTTATCCTGGATGTGTTAGGGATACAGCACACAACTTGTGTGTGTCTGATGGGTTTTTTTTTTTGAGGGGGGTATATATTTTAAATTAGGATTGTAGAAAAGGCAAGGTCTTATCATGGAGGAGTAAAATTTCTGATAATATATTTTCAGTCTCAGTAGAAGACCAGTGGGGAAGTATTTTTGGGTTGTGGGTGGAAGGAACGCTCCTAGACACCACTTACATTCTAAGCGTGTAATGAGAACAGCTGCTTAATGAAATAAGACTAGGTCTGGTCCAACTGTTCTGGCCAAGACGGGGCCGGTGTCTCCAGTACTCGCAGTTATTTCTAAGCAGGTGGACCAAGCAGCTCTTCAGGCAAAGACTAGCAGGCAGGGTGTCTTACGACCACACTAACTTCATCATATACTGTGTCTGACCCAGAGGCAACTCTCTTTGGCTATCTAGTGGCTGGGTTGGTAGCCAGCTTGCTCTAAGAGCTCTGCCTACAGGGTGTGCTAGACTGCAAAGTCTTCAACCAACCTGTACGATTATAAGTCTGGTGTACTTTGAACATGAGACATACAGGACCTGTGCGGTAGGGTGGCAGAAGCTGAGACACAGCAGAGAAAACACTTGGCATGAGCCATGAGGTAGTGGAAGCAAAAATATGAGGTTGAGTAGAGAGAGACTGAGGATTGAGAGTGATGGAAGTTAGGAAATTGAGAAGGTCTGGAGTTTTTGTGGCAGGAATTAGGAAGTAAACAGAGTCAAGGGTTGATGGTTGCATGAATTAAGAAGTAGAGTCAGAATGGATACTGGCAGGAGCTGGGGATTAGGTGAAGTCAGAGGTTGACAGTGCTGTGGGCTAGGAACTGGATGCTGTCTGGGGTTGACAGTAGTGGGGGTTAGGAAGTAGCACAGAGGTTGACAGTGGCAGGGTAGGAAGCAGAGTCAAGAGTTGGTAGCAAATAAGGGTTAAGAAGTATTTAGGAGTTGATAGGGGCAAGAACTAAGAAATAGAGTTGGGATTAATAATGGTGGGAGTTGGAAAGTAGACAAAATCATGAGTTGATACTGGTAGGAGCTCGAGGATTAAGAATTACTGGGTTGGTTCATTCCTTCCCCTGATCAAAACTGTAAAGCCTCATGTCATCTCAGAACACAGGTAAAGTCCTTATAATGGTCACAAGGCCTTTCACGACCCAGCTGTCTGCCACCTCTCTGTCCTTATGTTCTAGAACTCTCCTCTTTGCTTGCTCTGCCACACTGGCCCCCTTTCTTTTCTTCCATTACACAAGGCAAGTTCCTGCCTCTGGGCCTTTGCTTTGCCCTTCCCTCTACCTAGAATGCCCCTCCTGTCAATACCTACATAATTTGCTCCCTCACTTATTTCAGGCGTTTGCTTAAATGACACTTTTCAGGTTAGTCTTCCCTGACCATCCTTTTTAAAATGGTAACTCCCTCTCCCTAGAACTCCTCCTTCAGCCAACTGAATTTTTCTCCCTCACAACCAGCGCCTACATCTGCATACTACATATTTTATTTACTTATTTGATCCTCGTCTGTCTTCCCCCATTCTGTGAAGGAAGGCAGACATCTTTTTCTTATGCTCTGTTTCTCTCTCTCTGCCTAATCCAGTACCTAGCACACAGTAGGGACTTACAAAATCGTTATGGGATAAATGAATGGATGAATGAGTGAATGAATAAGCAAGCAAATGAACTGGGTTGCACTGTTCACTCTCCTTCTAGCACTTTCCTAATTTCAAAATCACCCACTTGTTTGCCTATTTATTGCTGTCTCCCCTCGGTGACTCTAATCTCTTTAAAGGCAGGGACCAGAGCTATTATGCTCACCAGTCTCTCCGGCATGCTGCCTGGTAAACAGGATGTGTTCAATCAGTGTTTGTTGAGTGAATGAGTAACAGCATACTAGAGTAGGGAGTAAAGGGCCTGGCACCTCTGTGGAAGAAAGATGAGGTCACCCCAGGTTAGAGCTGCAGAGCCTCTGGAACCCTGTTGTCTTTTTGCTTGAAGCCTGACTACAGCTACAGTTGTTTTCTATGGGATATTCAGGCTTTCCAAGGCTTTGTCAGGAGACTCTTGATTCAGTTTCCTGTTCCTTTACACTTTCTCGCATGTCCTCACATGAAACTACCAAGAGTTGAGGAAACTTGGTTCTGTTGTTTGCCTCCTCAGGGAGCCTGATGCACAGTAGCTCAGCTCTGTTTGGACAAGTGCCACGGGAAAGTCTAATCTCTGGCCTTGGATGCCCACGAGTGGATGCCAGGTGGGCAGCCTTCCCTGTGCTAGCACATGAGGTGGACCTCCATACCTGGTATTACACACTGAATTGTGTCTCCCCCAAATTCACGTGGAAGTCCTAATGCCCCAGTATTTCTGAATGTGACCTTATTTGGAAATGAAATCTTCACGGAGGTAATCGTGTTAAAATGAGGTCATTGGGATGGGCCCTGATCCAGGATGACTGGTATCCTTATAATAGGAGGAAAATTCAGAGACAGGCAGGTAGGTACACACAGAGAATGCCTCGTTAAGGCTGGAGTTACGTTGTCACAACCAGAAGGAAGGACCAGCAGCAAGGAGAGAGGCCGGGAATAGATCCTGTCTTCACATCCCTCAGAAGGAACGAGCCTGCCGACACCCTGATTTCAGACTCTGAGCCTCTAGAACGGAGACCATCGATTTCTGTCATTTCAGTGCCCCCAGTTAGTGTTATTGGTTAACGGCAGCCCTTTCCCATGCAGAGGCTGACTGTCACAAACCGGGCTGGGGACAGTGTGGCTGGACCACTGGGTGGGGAGGGGAGGCAGCACCACTGTACTCACAAGATGCTAGGCCCCGTGGCCCCCCAGAAGGCTCCATTGTGCATCTTCTCCAGGTGTGTGTTTTCCTTGAGCTCCCTGTGGGGAAGGACAGTGTTCTTAGTGGGGTTGGCACTTCGTGGGTTAACAGTCACTGCTGCGTGTGCGTTTAGAGCAGCCTGCCTGTGCGGTGCTCAGCCCGTAGAGGGAAAAGGGGGATTGTAGAAGAAGGGGAAAAGACATGCTGGTGCCAGGCTTATTGTAAAACTGTCGACGTGTACGTCTGGGCCCACCTTTCCCCTGCAGATTCCCCCTCACTCAGTAGAACGCTTTGTCCTGCAGCTTCAAGTCCTCACCCTTTCCTGTTCTGGAGTCGAGAAGGTTTGCTACCTCACAGCTGGGCGGGGATGGAAGTGCTGCTCCAGTGTTCAAGGCTGAAGGGTGGAGGCGCAGCCTGCTCTGTATCAGGTGCTCAGCTGCCCTGACCTTGGAGGCCTCAGAGCTGGTTAATAGCAATATGCTGAAGTTTGCAAATACTTTACTTGAAAAGAAAAAGTAGGGTCCATTCAAAGTTACCCTTTTCAGATATGCATTCTCACTGGGTAGGAGAGGGGAGGAAGGACAGCCTGTGCAGAAAATTGCCCTACACCCAGCATGCCCCAGTTGGGGTTCCGTGTTGGGTACATGATAGTCCTCAGGTGTGCGTGTTGAGGACCACTGCTGTTAAGGCTGTGGCACGACCAGACGCTGCTACGCAGTAGCTACCCGAGGCTTCTGTTCCTTGAGCTCCAAGCAGCTCAGGGTGAACTGTTCAGGAATAGCTCAGCTTGGTGCTGCTGAGCAGCCTGCTCTCTGGGCCCTGATGCTGGTGTCTCCAAGCCCAGGCCCCTCTCTGGGTGGACGAGGGAGCTGGGAGAGGGGTCCCTGGGCTCAGGCTTGCCAGCCTTCTTTTGAGCACTTTCTTTCTACAACAGAAGAGTGGTGACTCAGGGCATTCTGGAAAATGCATCCATTGTCGATGTGATGATTTGAAGCATAGCAGGATTCTCCTGCATCACTGTTACAGTGTTACATGGCAAACAAATAGACCAACACTCACTCTCCCCTCCCTTGCGGGAGGCATAGGCAATCACCTGGTTCGTCTCCTAGCTCTCCATCTTCTTCATTGTCTTTCTGCATGTCTCCACATCACCCCTGCCATTTAAAAACTGCAACCCCCCCTGCATCTCACTCCCTGGGTGGCTGTTTTCCACATGCTTCTACTAAGCGTTCTCCTCAGAAATCCTCAGCCCTTCCATCAGAATACACCCGTCAGTCTCACACAGTCCTATCCCCTGGGTGTATTTCTACTTTCAAAGAGATGAGGTTGTCAGAGTCAATTGCTGTTTAAGATCTAAATCAAAAGAAAATTTCCTTCCCAAACCTCTATGGCTCTTTTCCCTGATTTGGTTTGTTTTAATTATGTTCTGTTATGGTCATAAATCATTGAAATGGGGCTCTGTGAGCAAATAATCGTCATGTCAGCCAGGTCAAATTAATTGCTCAAATTTCATGACAGAACTTTTCACGTGTTTTATTAAAAGATCTTTCTGTGTACTGATAACTCCGCAGTATGTAACTCGGTTAAAAATAAATCAGATTCGTCTACCACATTTTCCTAGGGGTCACTTTGAGGTTCTCAAGTGACACAGCCTTCCAGGTATGAGAAGCACACACAGGATAACCTCTTGAAGCACAGTGGAAGAACCCCCGAGCCCCACCCAAAATTTTCATAAGTGGGGTGCTCTGAGAATGACAAGGGGTGACTCTCAGAACCCTGGAGGTGTCTGAGGGCAACCCTCTGGTGCTGTGTCTCTCCACCCTGTCCTAACTTAGGTAGGTAGAAAATTCAAGAACTTTGTAGGGCTTTGGTGTCATCATTCTGAACAACTTTGGACAGGCCCATTTGTGAGGAAGGTGTAGAAACTGGGTTGAAGGTACACTTTGAAAATTTTGCTTGACAGTTTTGAAACCTACTCCCCCCTTCAATCCTTCAGGGGACCTCCTTGCCCTTAGAAGAGAATTTACAATCTTTTCCATTGCCCTTGAGTTCTGCATGGTTTGCTCGCTCTCCATCTCTAGGTTTGTCTCATACTGGTTTCCCATTGTTGATGACCCTCCAGCCACACTGGCCTCCTCTTAATTCCTGGAGGTTACAACTACTTTTCTTTGCCACTTCAGGACCTTTGCACATCCTGTTCCCCCTTCCCACGATACGCTTCCCCTCACTATTGCCATAGTGCACTCTTTGTCATCTTCTGGGTTCAGCCTACGTTTCATGGCCCAGGGATAGCCTACATCCATGGCCAGACTATCCCTGGACACCTAACCTAAAGCCAGACAGCCCCTGTACTCTCATAGATCTCAGTAATGGGTTATTTTCTTCATAGTATATATTCCTATCTGCAGTAAGTTCATTTATTTACTTGCCTTTTTGTCTGTCTCTTCTGCTAGAACAGAAGCTTCATGAGGACAAGGACTCTTTCCACTCTGCCATTGCAGACCCAGCTCCCTAACATGGTGCCTAATATATACTGGCGATGCTTAATGTTTGTTGAATGAATAAATGAATGAAATTGATTTGTTTTCTTGGCAAACTGATTTGTGTTCTTGGTTTCCTCTTTCTTGCAACAGTAAGATGTGGGGGATACAGAATCTTGACTAGTTGAACTTTTTGAGGTACACATCCCATTTTGGCATCCCTGATGCAGCTGGGACACTGCTGATGAAGGCCCTCTTGACTGACGTCCTGTTTTCTCTGACCTCCCAAGGATGTTTTCTGCTGGTTTTCCTCCCACTCTGTTTGCTTTTGCTCTGCTTCTCTTCCTTCTCTCTTGGTGTCCCCCAATTTTATATTCAGTTCTCTTACTCTGCCCCCTCATCCAGGTGACCTCAGCCACAAAGGCCTTCACTTACCCCCTCTATTCAGATAGCCGATATCTGTCTCTAGCCTGTGCAACCCCCACCCCAACCACTGTCCTTTCTGCCAACAGATGAACCTTCTTTAAGCACCCTCATACTTCATTCCCATCCCAGAACTTTCAACGGCCTCTCATTTTCTATAAAAGAGAGTCCTAATCCTTTACTGTGGCATCTAAGGCCCTTCCTGCTTTGTCCCTAACCCACATCTAGTTCTTTTTAAAAGGTACTGTTTGCTGCTCTGTGAACACATGTTTCCCCCTCTGGGCCATTCTCTTTGTTGTCCTCTGCTTGGGATGCATTTTCCTTCTGTCTTTACCTGTCCAACTTAGGCCCAGCTCAGAGTCTACATCTCTCAGGAGGCTTTCTCTAATTTCCTTCTTTTCTGCCTTTGAAATCCCAGAAGACTTTACTTCTCTCAGGGGAGGCATCACACTTTGTCTTCTGTTTTAGTTACTACTTAGTATACAGTTTATATACCATCTGGCAATGCTTCTTCCTCGGCCGTAAGCTCCTGTGGGGCAAACACCAGGCCTTACTCATTTTCATTTCCACCCCAAATGTAGCATATTCCTTCAAACATAGCTGATGCTTGGCAAACCCTTGTTGAGTGAATAACTGCATGAGGCATCTGAAAGCACTGTGCCAGGAGAGGATATGCCTCTGATTTAAATTTGGCAGAAACAGATTCAATTGGCTAGAGTGAACTCTTCATTAGATTCAAGTCAACAAGAAAATGAGGGAAATTTTTCTCCATGATAGGAAGCTATCATTTCTTGAGCACTTGGTATGTGCCAGACTCAGGCTAAGAGCATAAAAATGTAATTATTTTTCCTTCATTCATTCATTTGTAATTAATTAGCTGTGCAATGTAATAAATGATAAATGAGCACCTACTCTGTGCTAGGCACTGTGTTAAGTACTGAGGATACAAAACAGACCTTTTCATTTTGGTGGGGATATCCTCAAAATAAGCCTATTAATAGCTCTATTTCATGGATGAGAACACTGTGGTTGGGATAGGTTAAGTAACTTGCTCGTGATCAAGCTGATAAATACTAGCATTGGAGTTTAAGACCCAGTTAGTGACTCTTAGATCTGTTCTCATAACCACCAAGCTCTGTAGCATGGTACCAATATACTAGAGTATTTAATTAATATGTATAGTTAAAATAAATAGTATGTTGTAAAGACTTATGTTACCCAACTTGGCAGCCTCAGCATCTCCTGGAAGCTTGCTCAAATTACAAATTCTCAAGCTCTACCCTAGCCGCAATGAAGCAAAGTCTCTGGAGGTGGGGCCTAGGAATCTGTGTTTTAACAATCTGCACCTTATTCTTGTGTGTGTTAAAGTATGAGAAGCACTGGTATAGACTACGGTTGATACAACGTATCATAAAAGTCTTTTCATTTGTTTTCCTTAATTTTGGCTTCAGTTGAGCTTTTCAGGCTCAAGTTTTCAATAGTTTGCTTAGTTTTTATTATATCCAACTGTAGGGTGATTGTTACCTTACTCCTACCTGTTAGGGTTCAAATGACCCCAGCCCCAGTAGGCTTTGTAAATGAGCCAATCTTTTAGTAAAGAAGCCATAGAAGGGAAGAGAGGTGGGAAACAATGAAGGATAGTTAGTAGGGATGCTCTCCTTGAGTTAAATGCTGTTAACACTGGGGACTGGGTGCGATGTGGTGTAAGCACAAGGGCCCCTCACCCTGTGGAAAATGCTCCCCATACCCACCCCACCCCAGCAGTAGGGGGATGGGACTGCGAGGGTGCTTGTTGTGGCTGATTAGGCCGTAAATGGGATTGCCAGTTTTCTCTGCAGGGGGGCTGGGGGAAGAATTTCTTCACTGAAATCGTGCTGACTCTAACATGCCATCAACCTGAGCGAAGGGGCTAGAGAGGGAGGCTGTGAGATGAAACTAAAAGTAGGGTGTTGAATATTTTAGCAAACTGTCAACTTGAATGTCTCCGGGCTGCATCTGTCTTTGAAATCAGGGTGCTCTGGGGTTTCTAGCCAGCCAGTTGCCTAGTAACATGCGTGAAACACTGAGGACTAGCCACTTGAAAGTTTATTTTTGTCCTGAGTTAGTTGCTGAAGATTGAATGTGATCTGGTAGCCAGAGTAATATTTCATTTTTATTCATGAGCTGGGGAAATAGCACATACTTACAGGGAAATCAGCGTCGTCCCGTTGAAGGCATGACTTTGTATTTCTTCAAACCCATTTCCATATAGTTTGCTGAAGGGAGAGGAGAGAGGATTTAGCAGTGAAAGCAGCACATTTTGGAATCACACATTCTTCCTTCTGTGACATTTACTACTAAGATAATTACTGGCGTATGCAACATTCACCTCTGTCTAATGTTTTAGATTCTGAGGACCTGGTGAGAGGGAGCTGGGTTTTTCTCTTTTTTTTTTCTTGCTCTAGTTTGGCTTCACCTCCACCACTCTAGTTTGGCAGCAGCAGCAGCACCAATTTATTACGTGTTTATTAAGTGCCAGATACTTGACCAGCTATTCGACATCGATTTTATGACTTAATCCTCATTGCCATTTCCATTTTACTGATGAGAAAGCGATGTCTCACTGTCGTCGTGCTGTCTGCTCAAGCTTAAAGAAAGCAGCGGCGGAAGCAGAAATAGTGGCCAGAACCGTCCAATGCTCAAGTCTTGCCTCTGCCTCCTCAGGCCTGTGTGGGCATGTGTGCTTTCTGGGAGGCTGAAAGCAGAGGGCAGAGGAAGGCTCTGGTATGGAGTTAGCTTTTCCTTTTCTTGGATGAGTATGTGTTTTGGTTGCTGCCATATTTGGCTCCATAACCAAGAAGATTTCAGTGCCTATAAACAGTTCTTTAAGACGAATTAGTGGATAGCGAAATCGATTTAGTCGGGTGCAATCGGCATTTTGCAAAATGAGATAGAACAGAATGGGACAAAATGGAAGATACTGGAGTGTGTTGCATGTAATTAGGGTAGTACTACTTATGGAATTTTGTTCCACCATTTTTGTATGTTACATACTTAAAAGTATACCTACACATATACATAGAAACATCTACATCTGTTCAGAATAAGACACAAGAGGCTCCTCAGAAGACAGACGTCGGGAAATGTTGGAGCCTGCAACAAACTTGGAGAGGATCAAGTGGCACGCTTTTATTTTATAAAGAAGGGAAGAGTCTCGGAAAGGAAAATGGCTTGTCTAAAGCCCACAAGAGGCAGAAATGGGACCAGAGCCCACGGTGTCTGGGGCTACTTCTAGCATGTCAGTTTCACTGCTTGCTACTACTTTTCTACCCTGAGATATCCAAACGGCCCCTCTTCCTCTTCCTGGGGGGCTATGCTTAAATAACATGTTCTTGTGTGGCCCTTCCTGGCTGCCCATTTAAACTACCATCTTCCCTTCTCCCAGCATTCCTGCATTCCCATCCCCCTTTGTTGAGTTGTTTTTCCTCTGTGGCTTTATCAGCATCTGACCCTGGATTATAACATACTTGTTTATCATCTACCTTCCCCAGCAGTTAGCTTCATGAGCACAAGGATTTGAAACTGTTCTGTTCCTTGCAGAATCCCCTGTATCTAGAGTAGTGCCTGGCACTTGGGAGGATTACAATAAGTATATGTTAAATGAACTGGATGAACAAATGGGTGTATGTAAGGTGAATTTCTAATCATAGCCAACCGGGCAAGTTTGAAAGGCACAGTCTTAGAAATATTTGTGTAAGTCCTTCATGCACAATGATGTAATACTCAAGTGAGAAAGAGCTATATAGTATAACATCAAATTAAACTCCAGCATCTGGCAAGACCCTAGCTTCCCTTTAAGGGGTTGCTGGTAGTTGCATGGCCATGTCATGGGTGGGCTGGTGGGTGTGACTTGAGAAACAGTTTAGATATCTTCCCCAGATGTTCCTGTTCCACATGGCTGTTGACTGCAAGGTTTCTCTAGCCTTTGTTAAATAAAACAAACATGGAATTCTGTCTTGTGGTCTGTGTGTGTGTGTGTGTGGTGTATATTTGGGGGTGGGGGTCTCTTTCCATCAATCCACAGCACATCTGAGACAAACCAGAATATAAATAAGCAGGACTCAGGGTTGAAGCATGATGTTTGAACACTGGAATTCAGAAAATACAGAGATTACAGAATAATTCATAAGGTCTCCTCATTAATTTTAGTTCAGATCGAACAGGGGAAGTGTATTTAATTCATTTTGTAAAACCCCCGGGTGTCTCATAATGCTTGCTCCCTAGCAGAAGCTTAGTCAAAAGGCTGGGTGGAGCAGTGGCCTCACCCTTCCACGTGAGGAAGAGCCTTCTCTGGCTTCTCCTGCTCTCATGTGCTTTCTTCTAGAATTCTGAATTTACAACTTCACATATGAGCTCTCAGCCAGGATTACTGGCTGCCATTTTTTTCAGTAGTTTTCTTTCCTCATGTGTATGATAGAATTGGAGGGGCTAGGTACTTTCTTGGTTTATGCCTGTTGCCTTGTGCAGTTACACACAATCTTCTTGCCTCCTTAGCAGCTCAATCCCACTGGAATTCTTTTTTTTTTTATTTTACATTTAGAATATAATTCTTTGGCAGTCCTTTATCATTGGGAGTTTGAATTCCTTTATAGCAATCTCTTGTAGATAAAGGAATCATATTGTTCTTTTCTCAGAACTTCTTTGAAATTGGATTTCTTAGAGTCCAAGCCAATGTTTGCCAAAGCATTTCCCCTTCATCTCCTGACTCAGAATCAACCGGAGCTGCTTGCCAGAAATGCAGACTCAGACCTACTGACCAGGTGCACTGCAGATCTGTGGAATCAGAATCTGGTGGTGGTATCCAGGAATTTGTACTTTTAGAACAAGCTCTCCCAGTGAGCCTTGGGCATGCCACTTTGGGGCCTTTGCCCTAGGTTACAGCATTGGATGACATAGCTCTCACCATTTCCATATACAGATCAGATGGTCTGCTGGACAGAACTGAGTCCAGAGTCTGGTCCCCTTACCACTGTCTCTACCTTCTAAGTGATGGAGTTACATGTATAGTGAATTTAAAAAAAGTAGCCCCTACTCTGTTTTGAGCAAAGCAAAGCTGCCAGCAGTTGTCTGGATACCCATTCTCTGTCATTTTTATGTGCTGTTCTTATCCTAGTTTTGATATATATTAGAATTTTGTACTTTTTTTTTTTTTTTTTTTTTTTTTTTTGGTGGGGCTTACAATGCCATTGTTCTAAGTGAGGCTTCATGGTTAAGGTTGCAAGTATTCAACCCAACTGCCTGGGCTTGAATCCCAGCTCCACTACTTATTAGCTGAATTACTTTATTCAGTCATCTCACCTCTCTGTGTCTTAATTTCCAAATCTGAAAATAGGGATGATAATAATAGTATTGACCCCAAAAGACTGTTGTGTGTATTAAAATGCATAACATATGTTAAACACTTTGAAAGAAGTCCTGGAACACAGTAAATGCTTAATGTGTTGCCATTATTATTATTATTATTATTATTAATTATTATTATTATATCTTGTAGTAGCCTCCGTCTCTCTGACCAGAATACAGGGCAGGGGTTTCCCTTGTCCTGCTCTGGACAGGATTTCTGTGAAATGCAGCAGTCTGTTTAATTGAACTGTTCAATGGGGTAGAGGTGTTCCTGCTCCTGGTGGAGGAGGTCATTTTAGTGGCCTGGGCTGCCCTACGTGTACTCACTCTCCAAAGGTCCGCTGACACTTTTGGTCTGTGTTGGCATCATTGACATTTTTGTATTGGGACATTTTTTCATGTCTTTTTTAATAGCTTGGGTCCTACTTGTCCCGACTTCCCAGAGAATGGAGCTCACCATTTCCTTTTTAGTTGTCGCTCTTCAGCTTTGTTCTTAGCAGTCGCGCACAATAGAATGTGTTGCCTTGTTTTGATTAAAAGAGTGGCTTCCTTACTTTGGAGAAGTTACAAATGTGAGTGGGAGGCCTCATGCTGTCAGGCCTGCACAATGCTTTAAAATGCCCCTTAAAACAGCTGGAGAGTCACTTCAGATAACTTTTTTCCCAAGACTTCATGGTGTCAGAATTAAATGAGGACAGCTTCCCTTGCCTTGGGGATGCAGTCACAGGCACGGAAATGGTTTCTCCCCCTCTCCTGTATTACAATAGCTGCACCTTACTTTAAAGCATTGTCTGTGTTCTCTATTCAAATGTCAGTAATTGTGACTCAAAAAGAGAGAATGTCACCTTTTTATTCAAAATAGGATTCAGGCTTTAGAACTTAATCACAGATGATACTCTAATTGTGAATGCTGCCTTAAAACAAACTCCTAATATTCCTGGGGCTCTAAAAGCATTTTCTGGCATTTTAACAGTATTAGATGGTCTTTCATAGTTCCCTTTTAGATCATATAACCACCTAGTTTTTGGATGATTTTAAAGAAGAAAGCTTAATTTATGTTTGCAGATCTGCAGGGTCTCAAAAAGTGGCCTCAGGGTTTCTATTTCAGAAAATATGCCCTATGGTGGTATATCTATAAGCAAATTTTTATCAAATGACTATACAAATACCTACCTAAAGAACAGGGATCCTAAATTCACCTCTTTCTTCTCCCTGTGGTATTTTTCTGCAGTCCTTTTTTGTATGAATAATTCTTGTGTATGAAGTATATGGAGACACTTCTTTAGTGGATGTCCTGGCAGTGGTTGTATGGATAACTGTCACCAGTCACTGTCATCAGGCCAATCTCTATATGCTGCCATGACCCTGGTTTTGAATGTTCATCAGAATTCCCCCACTTCTGTGGGTCTCACATTCCCAATGGCAGGGGAACCCTCTCTCTGAAGCGGGCATACCTCCTGTGTTTTGGCAGCATGGAGTTGTTATGTTCCCCCTCAAGTTGCCCTCAGCCAAGTTCATGTGGATTATTATTATAATGGATTATAATATATTGAATAAAATTTTTGAAAAATCTACTTCCACAGTGATATTTAAAAAGAATGAGATTGAGAGAGAGAGGATTCTTCTTTTATGGAAGAGCATTGGTAATAAATGTGGAAGAATGATGAGATTTAAAACTTCCATTTTGTAATACCCTACATAAATGAATAATCAGCAGATGCTGAAACCATCAGATGAAGGGTTATTGGCCAACAGGCTAGCGGCATCAACTCAAAGTCTCCCACCATGCTTTATTATTAACGACAAAGGGAAACATGTGCTCTTACAATGAAGATGTCTGGCAGTCACCACTTTAACCAAATGGCCAAGGAGCATGGCATGACATGCTTTCTGGTTTGATGTACTGGGAGAGATACAGCATGCCCTTTGCAATGTTCTTGCAGAAAAGTTGACCTGAATCTAATCCTGACAATACAGTCAAATGAATCCATATAACTGGCCTGGGCTCCTTCAAGGAATTGGTGTCATACAGAACAGAGGAAGGCAGGGGAGCGGATCTTGGGGTGGAGGTGAGGTTGGGAGGACTAAAGAGGCATAATAGTGAAAATGCAATGCATAAACTTTGATTGGAGTCTGAGTTTAAAAACATTCTATAAAGGACTTTTTCATTGGAATGTGGAGTATGGGTTGGAGGATGCCATTAAATTCAAGTTCATTTTTTTAGGTATAATGGTGTAATTATGTAGAATGTCCCTGTTTTTGGGAGATACATGCTGAAATGTTTAAGGTATGAAGCATCATAATATCTATAAACTTCTTTTGGATGGTTTGCCCAAAAGGAAATGTGTTGTGTATACTTAAGATACATAGAGATGGGGTGGGCGTGGCAAGCTGTTAATTGGTGGTAAATCTAGGTAAGATGTAAAGGGGTATCATTGGAAAGACAAATGGAAAGTGACTCCGTTTTTCCATTAAAAATTTTCAAATAAATAATATTAAAAAAAAAAGATGAAACAGGATGGTCTAAAACAAGTGGCTTGCTGAATATTAGCTTTTAATCATGGCGATGCTGTGTAGTTGACATGACACGATTGGATTTGCACCAAAGGTATTAATAATCCCACTGGATACACAGAGACAGAGGCATGTCTGGGTGGTGTAATTGACTAAGGTTCATAGACACAGAGCCGGGACTAGAATCCAGGCTTTCTGTCTTAATGCCCAGCAGCCTCTTGAGTGTGACTTATGACAGGTGCAACCTGGAATCTTGTCATCCTTTCCCAGGCATTCTTTCTCTGAAGGGCCTTAGGGAATTAGTTGCCATGACCTTTCCTTCTCTTTGTAGAGTTCAGACATGAATCAAAGTTGTCTCTTTTTTGAGACTGGTATGACCAGTCACCTAGAATATTTTAAAGGTGGTGCAATGCAGCCAAATCCTGCTCACTCGGGGGGGTACATTTCAAGGTGGCCACTTGAGGAGATTTAATGAAAAGCCAAAGTGGCTATAAAGGGACGTAAGAGTATAATGCATAGTTTTAGCATTAGCCCCACTGAGCTTCTCTAGCATCAAGTGAAGTGTTCTGTTTTCATTAAATGAGCTCACAGTTGGTAAAGATTTAGGTGGGGGGAGGGCAGGAAAGGTTCCACAAAAAGCAAAATTTCAAATACTACTAATAATGAAGAGATAAGGCCTGCTTTCATTATTTTCTAATTAGGGAGTTGAACTTTATAGCTGAGAAAATAAGGCTTTCCTCTTTAAGTGTAATACCCTTTTTCCAGCAGGGTGCTCCACGGGGTCCTTCACTTACAGAAGGGCCCATTCAGCTGAGAACAAGTGCCAAGCAAATGACTAATTGCTCCCCTTCCAGATGAAGGGCTGAGAGTGAGGAAGGAATGGAAGCACAATGCCCCCTCCCCCTGGGGCCACCTAGGAGAGGTGGATCTGCAATCCTCATTAACTTCAGAGGTGGGGCAATTATCCCCTGCTGGTAGGCACTATTCTTCTTAAAATCATAACTAACATAAGTTAATGGCCCCATAATAAAAATACTGTGCAGCTCTCATGTGCACATGCTGAAATGTGATGTGTGAAAGGAATCTTTGGTTGTTCCTTGAGTTTGGTAGGGTGGTCCCATCCTAGGAGCTCACAGAATCCTGTGGATCATCCAAACATTTGTTTCCGTGTTGATCATTCTCCACATCTTCTGTCCTTTCATTCCATTTCCACTTCATTCCAATGGCTGCATGTTACTTGGAAGGAATGCCAGTTGGTTCCTGATTATTTTTAGATTTAGGTCAAACTCAAAGGGAGTCTTGAATATTTGTGATGTTTGAATAAAGGCTACTCTGTTGGGTGGTTTCTTCTTCTTACTACTTTTATCAGAGTTACTTCTTAGCTTTTAATCCTGTATCCCAGCTTTCAAGACTCAGTAATCCAATTTCCCTTCCACCCCTGCCATTTATCTAAACCTATTTCCTGTTTCTTTAGCTGGACATTTATTCCCAATAAGTAAGACTCATCTTGTTTTCCTTTTTTCCACAGCCGTGCTTTTGCTCATGCTATCCCCTCACTGGGACCACTCACTCCCCTTTTCTTGGTATGTGGGACCACATAATGGTTAAGATTGTGATTCTGAAGACAGACTGGGTCTAAGTCTTGACCTTGGGCAAATCACTTAACCTCATAGTGCCTTGGTTTCCACACGGAAAAGCCCTACCTCATAGGGTTGTTGTGAGATGTAAATGAGTTTTTTTAAATTTTTTTTTAATGTTTATTTATTTTTGAGACAGAGAGAGACAGAGCATGAACAGGGGAGGGGCAGAGAGAGAGGGAGACACAGAATCTGAAACAGGCTCCAGGCTCTGAGCCGTCAGCACAGAGCCCGACGCAGGGCTCGAACTCACGGACCGTGAGATCATGACCTGAGCCGAAGTCGGACGCTTAACCGACCGAGCCACCCAGGCGCCCCAAATGAGTTTTTAAAAAGTAGTTAAAAACAGTGCAGGCATTTACTAAGTGCTGTATAAATATTAGCTGCTATTGTCACATTTACCCATATAATTGTTACTGATACTGTGAGGTCTAACTCAAGCAGCTGTCTCTGATTTCTCCAGCCCAAGAGGACGTCTCCGAGACTTCTCATTTCTGTGTAATACAAACTCTCACAGTGAATATCTACTAGTTTGTATTATTTTTTCCTTATTTCATGTTTGCCCCATATTTTCTCCTTTTCCTCATAGTTGAGATTCTGAGCTTCTTGGGGACATGGATCTTACATCTTTTGTGTTCTAAATAAAGACATAGGAAGACCCTAAATCCTGAGACATGTAGTAACTCCCCACTCAGTTTTTGGTTGGTCTCTCACAGGGGACACGATAAATGAATACTTCTTGATACATTCAGCAGTGAGTTGGAAATACTTTATAAAGAGCTGTAAGAGCTGTAGTATGTGAGGAAAGTGGAGGAGCAGAAAGACTATAGAGAAGATTTTCTAGGATCTCCTATCTCCTGTCTCTTCCCTGGCATTCAAGGGCTGCACATAAAGAATTTATCCTGAAAAGAAAAAATTTTTTTTTTGGTTTCTGCTCTGTATTCTTTGATTGCAGTACTCTGAATACTCTGAGTTGGAGCTGCATTGGCTACAGCTTTGTAATATGACAATTATATGTGTGGAATTATATCTACACAAAGTAACAAGTTCTATACAAATGCAATATACATTGATACCAATATTTAGAATCCATGATATAAAAGAGACTCCTTTGAGATGTTTTTTCTCTTGCTTCACAACTACCTCCTCATTTTGGGGTCATCCAATGCATGCTCTTTCTTTAAGGGCAAGCTCATTTATTGACTCAGTATAGCCCTGCTTTGGGCTGTAACCAAAGCAGAAAAAGTGAGAGGGATATGGATGTGGGGAGAAGAATTGAATATGGGTCACTGGGCTTTGGATATAAGGGAGATGTGGTGCCCAGATTTCTTGTTCTGAATGGTGGGGCAAAGGTGAGTGCCCTAGGAGAAGATGGCAGGGATCCCAGAGGGAAGGAAGTCAGGCAGATGAACAGTGGAAGATAATAAGTTGGGTTATCTTAGTGCAGTGCCGTTTAAACTTTATGTGCATGCATATCACTTGGGAACTTGCAGATTCCAAGTCTGTAGTTCTGAGTCATGAGAGTCTGCATGTCTAATTGGCTCTTAGAAGATGCAGTAGATGCTGGTCCATGAATCATACTTTGAATAACAATGCCTTAGGAAAGAGCATCAAAGGTATAGGGCCTGTGAGCCTGGTAACCTGATGCGTGATTGTCAAATAAAAAGACATTATTTTCAAGTATTAAGGGATGTAGGGAATGGGTATAGATGGTGCTCCTCAGAAGCAAAGTAAAACATTGGAGAGAGAGAGAGAAAGAGAGAGAGAGTGAGTGAGTGAATGCAGGCTTTCTCGATCAACTATTCTACCTACTTGGAGAATATCTTTCCAAACTCTTCTCATTTGAAACTTGAAATTTCTGTGCTCTTTGCATGAGGGCAGCCATTTCCCTCCAGGCTGTCTCTTCTCAGCTTTAGAGCATTCCAATGATGCAATGAACAATTTCATCAGTTGGAAATTTGGTCACTGTAAGTCCTCAGGGTCCATCTCATTAACTTTAAACTGAATGGGTCAGTTGGTTGTTGTGTGAACACATGACCCAGCTGTAATCCCATGCAACTACTCTCACCCTTAGCATTTTAGGTCATAAAGACTTACCAGTGAATGAGGAATGTGGTAAAAGATGAGAAAGAGCTTACCTCAAGCTAGAAGTGAGAATAGCAGGAGCCTGTATGGCAGAACGTGAATCTGGGAGTTTACTCACAGTGTTATGGATTCGTTATTCATCCCTTGAAAAGCATTTCCTGGTATGGTGGTTATGTGTAAGTTATCACAAATTTCCCTTGAGGAATAAAATGAGAAATATTTACTTTCCAAATTTTAGCTTCAAATAGGAAACTGCTATGCATAGCAATCAGCCTGGTACTTACAGAATGAAATTAAATTCGGAGGAGAAGATCTTCGTAACATCTGGAAGCTCTTGGATGCCTGTGTTACAGATGCTCCTGTGATTGGGGGCAGGGTGGGGATGTGGGCAGAGAATGAATAAAAGTGATTGTTATTAAGGCATAAAGGTAAAAGCAGTAGAAAGGCACTTTGCAAAGACTATTTTTAAATTAAAAAAATAGTGAGTTTGACTTTATTGGTAGCACTTTTAGCTGCTGAAGGTTGTCAGAATTTTAAAGCCCCTAACACTATGGGAGAAGTTGCTGTAAGGCTCCTATTTAAAGATCTAGGGGCTGGGACTATACTTTTACATTTATGTTTTTCATTTACATTTTCTTTTTCATTTACATTTATGTTTCCAGCCTGTCTTTTCCTATTGTATCAGTTGCATTTTTCTATTGTATTCCATTCCATTCCTTTTCGGTAATTTGCTCTTGATAGTTCTGGAAAGCATCCCTCTACTTTTGAATAGGTTTTAACTCAAAGATTTTATGGGGCGCCTGGGTGGCGCAGTCGGTTAAGCGTCCGACTTCAGCCAGGTCACGATCTCACGGTCCGTGAGTTCGAGCCCCGCGTCAGGCTCTGGGCTGATGGCTTGGAGCCTGGAGCCTGTTTCCGATTCTGTGTCTCCCTCTCTCTCTGCCCCTCCCCCGTTCATGCTCTGTCTCTCTCTGTCCCAAAAATAAATAAATAAAAAAAAAACGTTGAAAAAAAAATTAAAAAAAGATTTTAGGAATATTAATCTCCATGTGAGAGATCCATATCCCTCATTATTAAAAATCTTTGTTTTTTATTTAGCTACCTACTGGTTCATGGAGTTTTTTCTTATAACTTATCGAAATCATTGAACATTCTTTTGGTTATTGGAGCTACTCAAGACTCTTCTTCCTCCTACCTTTTGTTTAAACTTCAAAGAAGAGAGAGGGTTCAGTGATAGGTTAAATTGAAGGATATTTTATTGCACAAGAGTGGGACTCCTTTAGAGGAATCCAGGAATCTGGATTGCCCCTGAGTTTTTTTTTTTTTGGGCTGCGGGGCTCAAACTTGGATGCTTAATTGACTGAGCCACCCAGGCACCCCTCCCCTAAACAAGTTTTAAATTCACCTATCATAGACTGAAGAAACTGATATGAACTGCCTGGCACTCTGGTGGCAATGGAAGAAAGGGAGCCAGGTTTCTCTTTGGTTCTTTCTGATTCTCCTTCTTATCTGTAATTCCAGACTACACTGAATCCTTGCCCTGTTTACGGCTAGTGATGGCAGTGCAGCTTAGACAGCAATGTGTACTGGGGTTGGGGGAATATCACTCTTCAGGGGGGTAAAAAAGGGACTATAGCGGGCAATTTTGGTTCTGGGATTTTCTTATGTTTTTCCCAATGTGGTTGATACTGCAGATGCTTATGTCTCCTGCAGACCATCAGAGGCCTGGAAAAGCAGAACACCTGGGCTGGGAATCATCCAGTGTTCGAGTTGCCAAAGGAGCCATGCTAGTGCCTGCAGCAGCTCCTGGAGGAGGCCCCAGGGCGAGACTGTACAGATGGCATGGAACACAGACCCAGAGAGATGTCCTTCCTCCCTCTCCAATTTTTTTTTTTTTTTGAGGTGGTGGGGGTTGTGAACTTCCATCTTCTGAAGATTTTATGAAATTTAACTTATCAGGAAAAAGAGTGAGACAGAACATCTATGTTAGAGGGCTTTAAATTTTTCTGTGTGAACAAGTGATTGGTTGGCATGTGAGAAGATCCATAGTGATCAATTTATAGATTGTATCAAGTTTCAGGAATTTTGATTTTGCTGGCAAGGCAGTGAGTCTGCTGGGTTATAGTGGTACTCAATTTATAATTGTAACTAGTAGATTTAATAAGATTTAAAGGGAAATAGAAATAGGACATAATGATTTCATTTACATGGCACAACGCCTACTTCAAGGCAATACTTAAAAAGTTTTTACTTATTGAATAAATGAACAAATGAGGTGAAGGAATCAATAATTCTTCACCAGGGATGGGTGTCAAATTAGAATTGCCTTTTCCACTTTCATCTAAGCTCTATCTCCATCATCACCTCACCTTAGTTCCTGATTTATCCTTTTCTCTAAAGTGTCATGACCCCCCCAACCCCACTGTTAGTTTTGAAAACCATTGCAAAGGGGGTGATATTCTTCTCGTGTGTTTTTTGGAGAGTGAAAAGGTCAGGAGCCGGTTAAATGGATTTGGAAGCACCCAGCCTGGTGGCTGACAAGAAATGCTGATTAAATCTTAATCAGAAGGCTGAAGGCAGACATGCAAATCCTGCTAAGTATATAGTTAAAAAAATTCTTTCCAATCTTTTAATTGTTTTGACTTTCATCAGATGCCCAACTTCCCTCCCAGTTTCTCAAAAAGGAGAAATCCTCACAGGTATTTTAACCGGGGCAGATTTCTAAATGCTCCAGGCTCGATGTACACCAGGTTTTTGGTGTTCTGGATCAGTCTGTAAAGAGAGAGGCAGCAGTTTAACAGATGTGTATTGTTTGGAATGCACAAGACCATGGTCACCAGAGGATGCTGGCTGAAAACGGCACCAACAAAAATCAAGTGACTTTCATAGGTTTGAGAGGAGCTCCTAAGAGCCTGGGGATGGAAACTGCATGGTGGGACCCAAATGGTTCTTGCCAGGAAGCTCTGCTCTCACCCTCTTGCTGGGGCAGGTGTAAATATCATAGCTGGCAGCCTGTTCCACCCCACTCTATGAAGCAGCACCAACTTCCAGGACTCCTGGCCAAGTTGGTCCTGCCCTACAGTGGAGCCCACGCACTAGGGGGTGATGGGAGATTCCACTCCCAGGATGGATGAGCAAATTGGCTACTCTCCCTTACAGGCAAACTGGTCCTCTTCGTGTTGGGCTGTCAGGTGCACTGCCAGTTATCCAGATGGGCATTCAGTCTTTGGATCAATCCAGGGGCTTGGATTTGGGGATTTTATACCCCTTCTATAAATAATTTGTTGTGTGGTGATGCCCAGCCTCCTAACTTTCCTGAGTTAGTGTGCCCTTCCATAAAACTAGAATAATAATATGCGTTCTTCCTACCTCAGAGGTTGCTACGTAATGAGTAATAGAATAGGTAGAGATAATGTATGAGGCTAGGCCTTGTACAGTATGTAAGTACAGCCATAACTCCACGGTGGTTGCCCTTCTCCCTACTTCTCCAGTGACTTTGACCCTTTGAGAAGTAGCCACAGTTGCCTGTCTACTTTGGATTAAATAAAAGGCCAGTCAATGCCTTTGATTCTCTTTCCCCATGCAATGACCACTCAAAGAAATGATAATTGCTCTAGTTCTATAGAGAAAATATAGTGTATTGGTTAGGTAGATGGGCTCTGGAGTCAGCCTGGTTTTATCTTGGTTTTACTGATTATATGACCTTGGTTACATCATTTAAAGCTCGGTTTCCTCATAGGGTAGTTTTTGAGGAGTAAATATGTGTGTGTCTGGTTCACAATTACTAGTTAACAGTAATTGTTAACCAGTGTTAACAGTTATTATTATAGTTGGTGAAATCAGGGTGTTGAATGATTTGTATCTAGTCACACAGTTGAGAAGTAGTACAACTTGGAAGTGAACTCAGTTTTTCTGACTCTGAGACTAGTGTTCATTCCCCTTTACTATAGTTACCCACCATTGGTGCCTGTTTCCAACTTTTATGTCTGTTCAATTTCTTTAGAGGTGAGTAATGTTTTGTTGTAATTATTTTTACAACAACTTAGTCAAGCAGTCATGGGCCATGTGGGTAGGATGGAAGGAACTTTTATCTCTTAAAGATTTTTGGTGGTCTGACCTTAAACCACTCATTCAACAAACATTTACTAAGCACCTACATGTGTCAGGCATTGTTTTAGGTACTGGGGATACAGCTGTGAACAAAAAGAGCCTGTATGGAGCTAACATCCTAGTCTCAGGGCCTTCCCTGGGAAAAGTCCGTAAGTTTTCCGTTAGAGCATTTTATTTTTCTTTCTGTTGCATCACGAGCAATTTATTTATCTTAAGCTGTTCTGGTGGTTCACAGTATAAGCTGTGCTTCTGTATCACTTGGGAAGTCTGTTAAAACTACAGATTTTGAGGTCTGGGATAGGACTGTCATCTATAATGGTAATGACCTTCTCTCTCCTCCCCCAACCCCCAATTCTACTTCATAGCCAAGCCCAGACTATAAATCTACATTTATAGTATTTTAGATTTCCCCATAATTGGTTGGTGAGTTAGGCTCACCTCCCTGACTATAATGTCATCTCCTGGGGAAGATTTGTATTTTACCTCCTCTGTATTCCAGCAGCATGTGACCCTTGGTTGGACATGTGGTGGGTACTCACATACTTATCAATCAGTTATTCTCTTTAGATAATTGCTAATTGGACCATTCATAGGGAGGCCTTGTAGTGTAGTGGAAAATGCATAAGCTTTGGAGAAAGACAGGCTGGGGTGGAATCTCATCTCTGCCATTGTCTACGGTGCCACACTGGTCAAATTACTGACCCTCTGAACCTCCATTCCTCCCCCTGAACAAAAGGGATAATTACCCTACTTTGCAGGGTGGCTGTGAGGATTCATACAACCTTGAGGAAATAAATGCCAGGCACAAGTGTGCAGAAAATGTTTGTGGCTAACATCCTTCCCCTTCCCTTAACTTTCAAAACTCCTGTGCAGGTGAAGTTTGTACAAGCTCAGGTTTGAGCCAAACAAGGCAGCAGAGAAGCCTGGCTTAGGAGTTACACGAACCAATTTCTAGCCCCAGCTCTAGCACTAACTTGCTGTGTGACATCAGACAAGTCAGTTAAACTCTTTGGGTTGTAGGTTCATCATCTGAAAACTGAATTGAGCCAGTCTTCACCCATCTTTTTTTGTAAATTGGAGGAAAATGATAATTTGGAAAGAACTCTTTTTAAGACTCAATTCTAACACATCACAATAAGAATAACAAACACATACACATGTCCCACACAGGGCTTTTACACGGTTGGTTTCCAAGAATCATTTACTGATTAAATGAAGATGTCCAAACAGTCCCCAATGTACTAATTCATGATCTCTAAGCTCCCTTTCAGATTTTCCCACTACCCCAAGTACTTCATACCCTCCCTTCCATAAGGTAAGAGCTACTTGGCAGGACTCCACAATGTCAATTTTAATTTCCAACTTTGTGTTCTGATGTTTCAGAGTTTATACAGCTCCCAGGGAGAAGCAGTTGTCACCATGGCAACCTTCAGGCCACTGCAGTGAGAGAAATTAGTGCCTGCCCAGACCTAGTAATTGCTGCAGTCTTTTCCTCTTGGATTCCTAGCAGTGGATGCTTGAATACAAATACCGAGTAGGCTCCAGCCAGCGAGGGTAATAGTGTACAGCAATAAACTATGTGTTAGCTGATGCTTACATTTCAGACAAATTGAGGAGGTTGTCAAAGGCATTAGCTTCTATCTTTTCCAGAGAATCACTCTGAGAGATTTCACTAGGGGAGAGAAAAAAAGGGAAGAAACATGAAAGAAATGACCATGTCTGCATAATAATAAGCTATGGGTGTGACCCAACAACTGGGGGCTCCAGTGGGATGCCTTAAGTTGTCCTCCTATCATCAAGTGCTGCCATCTCCCTTTAGAAGCACTGATGGGCATCTGTAACCCAGGTGCTGTTGAAATGCGGGTTTCAGTAATCCCTGTTTATGTGACAGGTTTTTTTTTCTTGTTCATCTTATGACTCAAGAGTCACAGTTTGTTAGAAGTGGACAGGTCTTTTGAGGAAATCTAGTCAGATTCCCTTGTATTACAGCTTTGGAAATTGAGACTCAGAGGAGAGGCAAATAGTGCTTATGGGAAGGCTTAGGACCGGGATCTGGATGTCTGGATTCCCAATTCCATCATTCTAGTGAGGTTTTAATTTGGGTTACATTCATTGTTTCATAACTCTTTACCCTTTTCCCAAAATCCTGCTCTGAGGTGATTGCGAGGTGGTCAACTTCCGCACGTAGTGTCCTTTTTAGGTTGTGTCTATTTCTTTGGCTGTTCTTCTCATTCTTTTAGCAAATTGAGGACAAGGAGTATGTCTTGTTCACTTCTGAATCTGTGGCAACTTGATATTGCCTGGTACATAGAGTATCAATGAATGAATGGATTAATGGATGGCTTTTTTTTTTTCTAAAGACATGAACATAAAGGGCCCAGCTTTGCCGTATACCATCTCAAGCATGCAGGTAATATCAATGTTACCCTAAAATTCCACCATAAGCTACCATTTGCTACCAGCTGAGAAAAAAGTCTCAAATTCACAAATTGTACATTTGAGTGTTTCTAAGGTTAACATTCACTGAAGCCTTCAGACTTCAGAGCTTTAGCCCACAGAAAGGCTGAGCCTAAGGCAGTTAATGTCTTTTATGAGCAACACAGTAATGGATTGTTGCTGGACGGATTAATTTCATTCCTACCTAATGGTTTGTTTATTTAGCTGTGGCTACTTTTCTCATGAGGAGGTCTTAATGCATTAAGTTATCAAAGCTCAACATTTAAACTTGGGAGCAGAAGAATAAGGGTTAGGCCAAGGAGACTGACATCTATGTCTTGAGGAATCATTTTTAATGTCCCCATTGCGTATTAGTACCCTAAAGAGCAGTCCAAGTTTCCCCAAGGAGCAGGGAGAATGGGTTGAATTGACATCTGACAGAAATATGAGATCACACTGTATTATCAGGTTGCTTTATACTTTTGATAAAGGCCTTTTATCAATACAGCTCTAAATACTGTGTGTCCGTCATACACATCTTCTATTTTAGGTATAAAGTTTGTCTTCTGATGCACAATAAACCTCCAACACATTTTCTTCTGTGTGGGTGTTATCTAAAAATGTGACACAAGGGAATAACTGCTGTAGCAGAAGGAGGATTTTTATGATTGGAATCTATTTTCTTTTCTATGTGAGAAATTTATCATCACTTATCAAAATGCATTCAGTTCATTGAAGCAAGGTTAATTATCTGGAACTTAATGACTCTTGGAAATCGTACTTTTCTTCAAAGGTCCCTAGATATTATTTGTATTATAAAGATAAAAATACTGGGGGTTTCTTGAACACAATTTCTCTCCTAGAAGAATTATCCCCTTTCAACTATGTTTTCTCTTACAAAAGTTTTAATTATTCCAATTATGAATGTCTTTTGGTATGTAGTATCTTACTTACATTTTTACCACCTCATTAAGTCCTCTGAAAGCTTGAGATGGGATTAGTTTGATAGGGAGATAGGTGAGTGATCTAGAAAAGAAAAAAGGAAAGCCAAGAGTTTAATATTTAAGACTGGGTACCTTTCAAGTTCATGAATATGTGTGTGTGTGTGTGTGTGTGTGTGTGTGTGTGTGTGTGTGTCTACAGTGTTCCAGACACTGGTTTCAGGTGGAGAATTCTAACTTACATCAATAAAGAGATGTGCCATAACTCACTCTTGGTCTTTATCAAAGATATTTATTTTGTATTAAGATGCTCAACTTTGGGATCAGACACACTGGAGTTCATATCTCCACAGGTGATCCTGAGGATGTTATTTAAGCCCTCTATTTCAGTTTCTTCATCTATAAAATTGGAATAATAATTCCAGCTTCACAGGGTTGTTACAATTAATCAAGATAAGCCATGTAAAGAACAGGGCTTGACACCAAGTAAATAGTTGATAAATAGTTCTAGGGTGGCCCCATTGGCCTGGTTGGGAAGATGGAAAAGAAACTGTCTTGGGTAAAGTAAAGAAATTACTGGTGAAAATACAGTTGGACACCAGGCAGGCAGGAGAAGGAAAGATTCACTAGGAACATGTTCCTATTTTGATCCATACCATCTTCCCCAGGTAGCCAATTTCAGTTTCCTCCCAACCAGAGCAGTTGGCTGCTATGGTTCAATCACATGGGCATCTCATGCCATTTTGGGAGAACATCTATAGACCATTTCCTTCAGGCACTTGCCTATATCCAGAGGAACAATCTAAGCATTCTGGAATAGAGATAAAAGTTATATGTTACCTAAAAGTTGAGAAAAGAGCAATTATTCAGCAATAGCAAAAGCAGAACGGGATGATATATGTGCGCTAAAGGAACCCCGTGTTCAGATAGCTCAGAAGAAAGTGTCTGCAAAGCAAGAATGAATGTTCAACTGATATTTTTCAAGCATCTACAATAGTTGAGTGTTTTGGCCCAAGCATTGGCAGAGAGGAGGTGAGGGGACCAGGACATTTCAGGTGGGAAGTCAATGTCAGGAGTATGAGAGTGGAGGTGGGAGATGCTGCCTTGCTTTTCACGTGTCTATGAAGCACACTGTCTTAGTTGCCAGGAAAGAACATCTTCTGCATCATGAGTGCATTTAATCAGTGAGCTGTCTTGCAGTCTCGGAAGGGACTTGCTATGGTATAAGGTGCTATATGAGCAGTGCACACCTGCCTATAACCTTACAGTCACACAATGGTATGAGTTGGGTATTTCCCTTCGATAGTAGAAGAACTAGATCACAAAGAGATTCAGTAGCCCAAACAAAGTAACACGAGCAAGTAGACTGAGCCCAAAATGTTCTTTCTATGGTGAGATATTGGGCCGAAGTATGTGATTCCTAACCCAGTCCCTTTCTACCTCCCAACTTTACTGAGGAATAACTGACAAATATAATTGTATATATTGAAAGTGTACAATGTGATGATTTGATATACAGATGCATTGTGGAATCATTACAGAGATCAAAATAATTAACATATCTGTCACCTCACATAGTTAACTCTTCTTTTTTGGGGGGCAGGAGGTGAAAAAACTTAAAATCTACTGTCAGCAGCTTTCATATATATAAAACCATATTGTTAACTATAGTTACCATGCTGTACATTAGATAATCAGATCATAGTCTTATAACTCAAAGTTTGTGTCCTTTTAGAAAAACATTTTTTTAATGTTTATTTATTTTTGAGGAGAGATTGAGAGAGTATAAGCAGGTGAGGGCAGAGAGAGAGAGAGTGAGACCCAGAATCTGAAGCAGGCTCCAGGCTCTGAGCTGTCAGCACAGAACCCAATGCGGGGCTCGATCCTACAGACTGAGAGATCGTGACCTGAGCCGTAGTCAGAAGCTTAACCAACTGAGCCACCCTGGTGCCCCAGAGTTTGTGCCCTTTGATTTATATTTCATTTCCCCCACCCTAGCCCCTGGCAACCATGATTCTCTTCTTTGTTTCTAGTAAATTGACTTTTTTTGGTTTGTTTTGTTTTAGATTTCATATAAATGATATCATACAGTATTTGTCTTTGTCTGGCTTATTTCATTTGGCATAATGCCCTCCAAGTTGGTCTATGCTGTCACAAATGGCAGGATTTCCTTCTTTTTTATGGCTGAAAAATATTCCTCTGTGTGTGTGTGTGTGTGTGTGTGTGTGTGTGTGTATTTACCATTCATCCATTGAAGGACCCTCAGGTTGTTTCCATATCTTGGCTATTATGAATACTACTACAATGAACATGGGATACAGAGATCTCGTAGAGTTCATGATTTTATTTCCTTCTGATATATACCCAGGTAATCTATTCTCTCTCAGTGAGCAAGGTGGAGGGACAGGCATTGTGACCTTGTTTCTCTTGAGAGGAGAAATGCCACACTCTCACAATTTCTCCTGCAAAACAGCTTACCAACAGTTCCTCTCCAGGGGCTAATGCAAAGAAATTTCATTTCAGAAAAATACTTTTGCTCAACAGTCTCTTAGAGATGGTGCAACCTAGAAGAAGTAATCCAAACTGGGTCCTTTGATTTTATTCTTGAAGACAGTCCCACCAAGCACATTGTTCAATACCCAAACTTATTTAACAGGGCATCCAAGAAGAACAGGGACAGTGGGGGGAGAAATCTTCTTACCATGGCATGTTTGCTTCCTATATTTCTTCTGGAATCATGTCCGCTTGGCTTACTGATTAAAAACACAGTTTTATTGCTCTCTGCACTGCCAAGTCAATAAATTTCCAGAAGAGAAAGCTGTATTCTACTGTACCCCATGCAACATCAATAAAACTGACAGCCAAATTCTGATTCCAGAATCTTTATTGCTGGGGATAATGCAGTGCAGAACATATTTTGGAGAGTGTTTACATAAAAGCTTAAAACGAACCCTTCAGAGCTGTTTATTCATGCAAATGGAAGCCAGAAGCTGGAGCCTCTCAGCAGGCAGCCTCCCCATCCAAAAGGGAGTATAGTGTGGTTCCCAGGAGAGCACTTGGCTCAGATTTGACCAGGGAGGTTGCCTGAGCTTTTGATTGATGTAGGGATGAGGGATGAGGAGCAAAGGCTGGACAGAAGTGAGAGAAGCTGTAGCTCATGCACTGACCGTCCCCAGTGACTACAGAACAGCCCTGGTGCAAGATGAAATTTTGCAGTTGACGTTGATGCTGCAGCTCAGGAAAGGCAGTAGTGATGAGAGTAAAAATAAAGTTCCTACCAGAAAGGAGCCACTGAGCAAACAGTGGGTAGCTGTGTGGATGTGACTGGGGGGAGGAAGGGGCCTGGGGGCCAGAGAATGGGGAGACAGGTGAGGTGACGCAGGTGTACTGAGCTTTTGACGCTAGATGTGTTCTCATGAAGTGAGATGCAGAATGTGGTTCCATGAATCCAAAGCTGTTTTTCCCACTGACTTATATTTTTATTTTGGAAGTGTCATGTCTTTATTCCTGATTCATCTTCAGTTGGCAGCAGTTTCTAAGCATTCAAAGGCCTGTCTCCTGCATTTAAACGTTTGTTCATGTGGCCTGTGGTTGCCAATAACCATTTGAATGTACTCCCTTTGAAGGTGCTTCTTTCTCTGATGGGTGCTTTTATGAGGCCAGAAACTTTTAGCAATGTGAACAACTGCCTCCATAACCCTGCAGTTCTATTCCTGTATACACCCCAGAGAAATTCTGACACTGATACTTACGGTAACCTATGTAGGGATTTTCTTCGTGGCACTGTGGCATGGTGGGGGGTGCGGGGTGTGGATGCAAACCGAGTGTCTGTTACTGAGTGAGAGAATGGTAGTGCACCTAACTAACAGGTCAGCAGTTAGAAGCAGGAGTCTAAAGGCACAGAGAACAGACTGTGTGGACCTTAGAATCATGGTGCTGAGAGCAATAAGAAAGTAATGATACAAAATCCTACTTGCAGAATTAAAATACACGCACACTAAACATTAGACATTTTAAGGGAAAACACCTAAGCACATATTAGGATGGTTGCCTATGGCGAGTTGAAAGGAAATGAGAGAAGGGGGTAAAATAAATAACTGAAAACAGTGACTTTGGATGGACTGGTGATAATGTTGCTTGAAGGAAGAAGTGTGATTGACTTAACCGTCTGCATCTGAGAGACAAAAAAAGAAAAGTTTTTGTTTTGATGTATTGAGTTCCCTTTTTTTTCCTTCCCTCCCCACTTCCTTCTTTTTTTCTGTGTTTGAAGTTAGGCCTATATGTATTCTAAGAATTGTGTGAACTTCAGGAACTCTTGTGGAAAGGCCTAGTCAATATGATTTGATATAGAGCAGCAGCCAGAGAGAACTGGGAAAAAAAGACCAAAGGCAAGGACAATTCAACGGCTCTGCTGTCCAGGGTCAAAAAAGGGAATGAAAGCTATTCATAAAGCAAAGACAAATAAAAGAGGGCAGAGCCTTTTCTGTCTCAGACAAAGAGTGTGACACTTCCAAATGATGCAGCTCAGATGGTGGCAAAGAGCCAGGCTTCTTGGGCAAATGTGAGGTTGAACTTGCAGGATAGAAAGTTTTCTCTGCCTCCTAAATAGTGAATGAGAAGGAAGTTCATGTATGTGTGGACCAATCCAGATACTTGTATTTTTTACATGTCACAGCTTGCTTTCTTGCTTTCTCTCTCTCCCTTTCCTCCCTCCCTCCCTTCCTTCCTCCTTCCTTCCTTCCTTCCTTCCTTCCTTCCTTCCTTCCTTCTGTCTTTCTTTTTACCATTTAAAATTTTGATTTTTAAATGAATGGATGATACAACACGGTGACACCTGGATTATGGCCAGATCCTATTTTCCTCAAGCACCTGTGCCACAGATGTTGAAACAAATACTTAGACAAGATGGCAAAGTGTGCCTTAGTTTCATCCATTATGAAAACTCCATTTATTCATGAATCCTGTCTGCAAGCCCCCAACCCTTCTGGTTATGGGTTAAAGTTAACATAGAAGCATTCTTTACAACCCTTTAGCATTGGAACTAAGCATTCACTCTAGTTCTGGGATCCTGTGATTGATCATGACTCTGGTGAAGTCCTGTGTCTTTCTGCATTGTCTACACTAAACCTAACAATATTTAGAGGGCAGGAGTACACCTGCAGTATCTTGAGTTACATTTGTTCCCCCTGACCTCATGTTGGTCCTTATTTTTTCCTTGATTCCTTATCCTGCAGCCTGTCTGGTCTCCTCAGAGTCCATCTAGAAGCGGAGCCCCTGACCACCCTTCTTCTTAGTCATCAGATCCTGATTCCTACATTCCTGACTCTTAGAAGACACTGGTAACCCAGAACAGTTCCTAGTTGCTATCTGGTTAGGTTCAACCTGGTATCTCTCACTGCTAGGTTCTGACTTTCAAACTGGGCCCCTGGCACAGATGGAGACTCTGTGCTGAGGCTGCCAGTACATTTGGGTTAGTTCTTATAGAGGATGCTGTGGTGGGCTGCCAAAATCACCCTTCAGGACTGAGGCACTTATTCCCCCAGAGGCTGGGAGAGGGGGCAGCTTGAAGTTCCTGGCTGAGTTGCTCCCCTGGAATTACCCTCAGCCAAAGATTGCCACGTCGCCCAAGATCACATTTTCTCTCCTGGGCAGCATGCATCCAGTGACTGGCCAATGCAGGGTCCAGGCTTGGCCTCTTTGCCTCAAGGTGGGACTGGTCAGAAGAGCCATCCCACTTTCAGAGCTCCTTCCCATCCACTCTTTCACCTGGGCCCCAGACTCACTCCCCTTCCCAGCCAACCCCAATTGCCAAGTCACCAATGCACTCTGTGTCAGAAATCAGCACCAGGGGACAGTTTACAGATAAGCAAATAGCACTCACATAAACTCAGTCACCTTGAAGAAGGATAATGCCACATTATCAGGTCCTCCTTAATTGTTCCTAGGGCCTCTGGAATACTCAAGGGTGGGGCTTGACACCCTCTGACTTTTTTCTTCTGAGTTTAATAACACAGATGACCTTGGTAGGAGCCCGTTTGTCTACTCACTGGCTTGTTAATGAACCCTCAAAATAAAGTTAGCTGGAGAATTTCAGTGTGGAGGGCTGTGTCCTCCTTCAGTGAAACACAAGATTTAGAAATCCTTGCTTATAAAAACCTATCAATTGGGATACATTTGCATTTTCAAAAGATTCTTTGTTCTACAAAATGATTCCGTGGAAGGTACCTTTAAATAGCAAACTCCCTAGGTGAAGGGAAAATAGAGTTCAATTGACATACTCTCTCCTTTTAAAGATAGGTATTGCATGAAGCCAATTACGACTGTAGGTTCCCCACCGCCCCTTGGTTTTTAAGAGCTTGGATTGCATAAGGATTTCCAGGGCAGGACCACCTTCTGAAGCACACAGGCTGAGCAGGGCCAGAGGAAGATGAGAGCCAGGGAAAATGTCCTGCAGCAATCTGGACTCCCCAAAGACTGGGTGGAGTTCTAGGTCATCTTGTCAGACAGAGCCTTTACCTATCCTTCTGTCCAGCACAGCTGAAGTGAAATATTTTTATTCACTTCCCCCTAATTGTTTAGAAAAGCCATCTATATTATCGATTTAAGAAAGCTACAAACATCCATCTGTCTTTCACAGACAATTAGTTTATTGCTAGAGCTATACACCCTGAATTTTAAAATGCTATAAAATCAGAAGGAGGGAAAAAAGACAGAAATCAGAGACACTCAAAGCCTTTTTGCCTAATGAACTCATTGAAATGGGAGAGGGAAGCATTACTTTATTTAAAAAGAATATTAATGTTTTTGTATTTTTTACATAAGAACTTGTTCTAAATAGAATAGAGACTTAAGAATTTCTGTGTTGTTTTCAAAGCTGCTCAATAATTATAATAACCCTGCTTTCATCTTGGAATGAAATAAAAATGGTTTTCCCCATTCCAAATGATTTTAAATCATTGCATTTTCAAATGCATTGATCTACTTGGTAACTTCATTACTGGGTATGTCTTCATTTATTGGCCTCTTGTCTTCAGCATTTACCTAGAGGGAGCTGAGATGTCAATGTTACCTGAAATACTAAGTCAGTATAGATGGACATGCAATTTGTTCAGTTTTACATCAGAAAATTTGGAATGTTTCTTAAAAGTACATCCAGGGGCGCCTGGGTGTCTCAGCCGGTTAAGCATTGGACTTTGGCTCAGGTCATGGTCTCACAGTTGGTGAGTTTGAGCCCCAAGTCAGGCTCTGCGCTGACAGCTCAGAGCCCACTTCAGATTCTCTGTCTCCCTCTCTCTCTGCCCCTCCCCTGCTTGTGTGCACTCTCTCTCTCTCTGTCTCAAAAATAAATAAACATTTAAAAAAAGCCATCCAGGTGGTTTTCATTGTTTGGCTACTCCTTTAAACACTGTTTTAGACTCAAGTACTCAGGGTGAAAAGGCTCCTCACTTGATAGATGAAGAATCTTAAGAAAACTGAAATGATTTCCCTGAAACCACGTGGCAATTCAGTGGCAAATCTGGACTAGAACATAGGTCGCTTCGTTCCTGTGCTGTGTCCTTCACCAAACAAAACACATCAGTGCTGTTTCTTTGGGGGTTTGTTGATACACTCTGCTACACAATCCTCTGGTTCTCTGGTGAAACCTAGCCTTCTGATAGAACCATCAGTTTCTTGAGGGATGTGCTCACAGTCTTAAACTTCAAAGATGCTGCTCAAATTCTTGTTCCTCCATGGGACTACCTGAGTGGGTTTTCTTTCTTTCCCCTGTCCTCCTCAGCAAGAATGACTACTCAGTTTTTTTTTTCTTGTACTGTTATTTGAGAATTTACCAGGTACCCTGTATGAATGTTTCCTCTGTTCCACCATTGAACACCCAGTCTCTGGTGGACTCTACCTTCATACTGTCTCTTGCTTCCAGCCTTTATTTCTTTCTCACTGCCACTTTTCTCGGGCATTCTTTTCTCCACCAGACTGTTCCATAGTGCTTGAGTTGGTTTCCTCTGAGCCTATCCTGGCTTTCCCCTAACTGGGCCAGATTAATCTTCCTGATAACTCCCCCCATGTTACTCTTCTTTCACTTAATCTTCTATGCCTTCCCTTTGCCTGTCCATTATCTACAAATGCCTCAGCCCTGCATTCAGGCCCTGCAAATAAAGCCTCAAACTTCATTTGCCACCCACTATTCCTCTCACATAACCCATACACTAAACTTGTGCAGTTCAATCAGGCAGCCACTAGCCATAAGTGGCCATTGAGTGCTTGAAATACAGTTCGAATCAAGATGCACTGTACATGTACCATATACACCAGATGTTGAAGACTTGGCAAGAAGAAGGAATATAAAGTATCTCCTTAATAGATTTTATGCTGATTAAATATTGAAATGATAATATTTTTTACACTTGGATTAAATGAAAATTGTTAAAATTGTGCCATTTAAAAACTTTTTAAGTGTGGCTATTAGAAAATGAAAACTACACATGTGACTGGCATTATATTTTTACTGGACAGTGCCATCTGGATAAATCAGACTACTGTACTTCCTGAACTTGCCCCACCCTTTTCTGTCTTCATTCACACTTTCACATTCAGACACTATCTGGCACATATACCCTTCTCTGCAGGTCAAATTCTACCCTTGGTTAAAGGTCTCTTTCAGGTGCTATATACTTTATAGAACATGCCTTCATCACCAATTGCATATGCCTTCTCTTTAGAAGCAGCACAATGGGACAGCGAAGAGTACAGACTCTGGAGCCAGAATGCCTGGGTTCAAATTATAGCTTCATTCCACATCTATAAAATAATGACACTAACTACCCCAGAGATTTTTGAGACTGAATAAGGAAATGTTTATACAATTATAATACAGCATCTAGCACAAGATAAGAGCACAGTAAGTACTTATAATTCACTTAATGTGAAAGATTCAAGCTACCCATGTTGCTTCTAGTGACAACTTTAACTTCCTTGTCAAGGGTAGAGGATTAGTGGGGGTGGGGTAGGGTGGGTTCAGTACTTTGAAATGGACTCTTCTATTTGTCATGGGTCACACTTTATAAAATATCTGTGACTTGTCCCTGACTCTTGAGTCTCTGCTGATTATAGATAAGACACCTGAGAGGGATGGTAGGTATTCCTACATTGTACCTTTCTTTTGGGCTCAGGTATCTCTTACAGGTGTCACCTGATAGCCCTTTAAAAAAAGTGATAAAGAACAGCCTTCCATTAAATATTGCAACTCTAGGGGCCCCTGAATGGCTCAGTCGGTTGAGGGTCCAACTTGGGCTCAGGTCATGATCTCACAGTTCATGGGTTCGAGCCCTGCATCGGGCTCTGTGCTGACAGCTTGTTCTGAGCCTGGAGCCTGCTTTGGATTCTGTGTCTCCTTCTCTCTTTGCCCTCCCCCGCTCACACTCTGTCTCTCTCTGTCTCTCACAAATAAATGTTTAAATATATATATATATATATATATATATATATATATATATATATATATTGGAACTCTAGAGAGCCACCCTGCAGAGTTCTCATTTGCTCATTCAGTTGGAACCCTCCCATTGGAAAGTGCAACTTGAGAGACTCTCCTCCAAGACAGACTTTCCAGAGCACCTAAGAAGCTGTGAGGAGTTTATGAATTATACTGTGAACCAAGATTTTCAAGAAGATTCTCTAGATAATGGATTTTCCAAGTCATTTGTGCAACAACTAAATTAAAAATATAAAGCCTCAGAGGAAAATGGTAAACACATCTAAGCCCTTACTCAAAACCCATTTAAAGTTTTCTAAAGACACAAGCAAAATAACCCAATCTTTACCCCCTAAACTGAATTCTTCTAGCAATAACATAACATGACAAGACTAACTCTGATAAATAAAACTACATGTTGAATTCTCCCCAGGGAATGTCTGCATTATCTGTAATGATTTCTCAAAAGTATTTTTTAGAAGCAGAGAATATTATGTTGTCAGGACAGTGACAATGCAGATATGCTTCAGGAAACTCTTCCATTACAAGCTCCTGTTCTAGACACTTAAAAACCTTTTTTTAAAAATGTTTATAATTTATTTTTGAGAGAGAGTGCAAGAGAGAGCACGCCCGAGCATGCACAAGTGGGGGAGAGGCAGAGAGAGACAGGGACACACAGAATCGGAAGCAGGCTCCGGGCGCTGAGCTGTCAGCACAGAACCTGACGTGGGGCTTGAACCCACAAAGTGTGAGATCATGACCTGAGCCAAAGTCGGCACTTAACTGACTGAGACACCCAGGCACCCCCAAAACTTTTTTTTAATGAGCCCATAAAAGCTGGTTGCAACTAAAATACTACATACTTCTAATTGATCTAAGGATGGATTTGAAGTGCCTGAAGTTACTGGCATGTGTGCCTTCAATTTTTGCTAACTCCTCAGCTCTCTGGTGGACACCAATTTGTGTGGTTGCCTGGCTCAAAACTGCCCCCCCCCCCTTTTTGAAATGTTTATTTTTGAGAGAGAGCTCAAGCAGGGGAGGGGCAGAGAGAGAGGGGGACAGAGGAGCTGAAGTGGGCTCTGCACTGACAGCAGCGAACTCATGAATTGTGAGATCATGACCTGAGCTGAAGTTGGATGCTCAACTGACTGAACCACTCAGGTGCCCCCACAATGTCCCTTCTTTAGAGTCACTTCCTGGCTGGTTGCCTCTGGGTGGAGCGTCTCATTGACTGTGTACCTATGCTCTTGCCTTAGGGGTGAGGCCTGAGGCAATCAGATTCTCTTTCTTAGGAATTTAACACTTGTCATAGGCAGGACTCCATGGAGCTGCTTCACTGTAAAGGTGGAATCTTGGGAAAAGGGAACTGACCTCTTGCTGCTAAAATGCCACATTCTCTCTGGATCTTGCCCACATCCTTCTACCTCCTTGTTCTTCTATCATGATTAAATATGTCAGAGTTGATTTCTGGTGCTTACAAATGAGAAAAACCTTAATCAGAGTCCCACCTAAGATTTCCTGGGGGAAGTAATCCTGTTCCATTGGGGATCCATAACATAGGGTGTGTGCTGGTGGTCAGTGAGAGAGCTGAAGGCTCTTAATCGTGAGTCCCCAGTGGCCTAAGTTGGTGTCAAAGACCAGGACTGAGCTTTTGGGATGACCACGTTGGCCTGGCTGCCACTGTAGAGGTGGTCTTGCAGGTGGTACACTGCAAGGTGTAAAGATCTACAGCTCAAGTGATGCCTCCACTGAGGTTTCTTCATTACTCAGACTAGAAGGGATGGCTCCTTCTTCTGAACTCCTACAAGACTTTATCACCTTCTGCATTTCCCTGCAGTCATCTGAGAATTAGTCCTCTCTCTCCCATGGCTGAAGACTGGGAGGTCTTGGAGGGCAGGGGTGGTGTCTACAGATTCTACAAGTTGTCTTGTACATTTCAGTATGGAGTTCCTCAATGGCAAACAGGTTTGACCTGAGGGTTTTCTGTGTGTCAGCCTGAGGCTGAGGATGGGGAATGGGGAACAGAAAAGACCCAGAATAGGCTCAGACGCTTTAGCTGGAGAGACACGACTAATCCAGTGGAATGATAGAAAACAGCCTATAATCAGGTGTTAGGTGGCATGTTTGAAAGGCAGTTCAGCCTGGCTTGACACGACTAGCCTATCAGACTCCAGGCAATAATGAGCTCTGCTATTTTGGGATTCTAACTTATTCACCTTCCAAGTTGAGAAGACCTAGTGGGTCATTTTCTCTAATTAACACCTCCCAGGAAGAAAACTATTCCATCAGGCCTGCCCCTTGGATGATAGGTAGTTTCTGTTCAACCTCATGCACCAGCTGTGGGTTTGTAGTCTTCTCTGTAGCATCAGATTGTCACAATCATACTTTGTAGTTATGTGGAACCTTTATTTCCCAGTACTTTTGGCTCTGCCATCTTGTGTATCTTCACCACAGTCAGCCCCACTCAGTCATGTCCCTTTTATAGACAGCACAGAGGTTTTATCACTAGCATGAACCCACAGTGCAAATTAGGGAAAGGGGACCTTGTGCTAGAACTCAGGTCTGCCCGGTCTTTGTCCTGTTGATCAATTCACATAGTTTGAGGGCTGTGTTGGACCCTACCTTGTCATACCAGAGCAGCCACTACCCCTGTGGGCTCAGGAATGCTGTCTGCTGCTGCTCATGAGGTAGAATTAGGAACCCAGGAGTCACCTGATTTCATCAGAGTCAAGGAGAAATGTAACGGCAGCAGGGGAAAACAAAACAAACCCTTCATTCCGAAAGTTGAGTTTTACTTATAAATTGGACTTTTCTGAGTTTGGCTCAAGTGGCATTAAAGAGCTGTGGTTCATGACCACACAGAGGGCAGCTGTGTGTGGTTTGCTGGCTGGGAGGGGGTGTCATCTCCCTGTGCGGCAGAAGGTAGGAGTAAATGAGGACCATGTAGAGAAGCTGCTAGAAGCTGCCCACTAAGTCAGAAAGCCCACCTGTCTGGTGGGTGGGATTATTTTAATTCCCCTCTTAAAAAATAGCTGGTGAGAAATTTGCTAAAATCTGCATTAAATATGATTTTTTGCACACCAAAGGGGAGCTGCCAGAACAGAATACATATGCTCCCATGGAGCCAGCCCCTTTGGGTCTGGAAGTGAGCAGCAGGGTCTCTCTCTATCACCATGACTCACGGGGCTTTAAAATCCCATCTGTGAGATCACAGTTATACATGGCCAAGACACCGTCTGGTGCAGCTACAGTGAGAGATTACATTTTGGAAAAAAAGCTTTTGTACCTCAGTTCAAGACATGGAAAAGAAGCCAAACTGAGAGGCTTGGGAAGAAGATAGAGGGGGTGAAGGAGAAGAAATGGAGCCCTAAATTAATCGGACTTACTGCTTCTGAAATTTAAAAAAAAAAATAAGGCAGAAAAAAACCTCAAGGAATTATTGCTTTCCAAGGGGGGAGCTGGGTCTGATGCCAGAGGAATTGGTGTGTGAACCTTTTTGGCTCTACATTTCCACTGAGATTTTGGGAACTCTGTTGCTTGCTTTTTTAGTGTCTTGCTAGGGGCCATCATTCACTGTCCCCAGAAGGATGATTTTTAAACTAATAAAATCTGGTCCTTGCAAAGCTTCCCCCAAGGAGTCTGTTTATAGGCACAGCCAGGTTTAAGAATTGCTTGCAGGTATAGCTGGGAATGCTGAGTCAGAACTGAGGTTCAAGATCAACCTCTATCTTGGGCTTTTGCTTTGGTTGGGTGTGTGGGAGAAGTGGCGTTGGGAGGTAGGACAAGAGCTTTATGAATTCTGAGATTGATTGATTGATTGATTGGTTTATTGTCATCTGGCCCATCTGCAGGGAAGCTGAGGCAGGGCCAAGCTGTTGTACCTTCAAGAACTTGGTTGGCTTCTCTATGTCCTGTGAACTCTTACCTTGTGCCCTGGACTGGGAACCCATGGGTCTCACTCCAGGCTCTCTGGGTGGTGGTCTCTCTCTTTGGTTTGTTTTAATGGATCCTGGGCTAAGGATGGATTTTGCTCTAATGAGTGAGTTAAAACAAACAAATAACAAAAACTAAAACAATTTCGATGGGACATACCAATATGGGTAAGCTTCCATTCTGGCTTCTCTGAAGCTGATATGTGTACTATGCCCGTTCAAAGGATAGACTGGGGGTCTGCAAAATCTGTAGCATAGATGCCGATTTAACACAACTCCCTCTGCTACCCATAGCACCTCCTCACCTCCCCATCCTCTAGGATGGAGATTTTTGAAATGACATTTAGATGCAGTACATCCCAACTAATACACATTTTTTTTTTTTTTTGCATTGGTTCATTGTTCCTATTCAGCTGTCTGCTCAGTTTGATATCATAGTAGTTCAAGAAACACTTTGACCATAATACCCATGAAATTTGGGGATTCCCCAGTTGAATAAGACCTCTTCAAGTGGTTCTCACTTTAGCACAGTGATTCAAAACCAAGGGTGGGGGGTGGATTTTGCTCCCTTAGGAGCATTTGGCAAATGTCTAGAGTCATTTTTGGTGGTCATAATTTCGGAGGGCAGTGCTACTGGCATCTAGTGGGTGGAGGCCAGGGCTGCTGCTAAGCATCCTGTAGGGTACACGACAGCCCTCCACAACATGTAATTATTTCGCCCCAGATGTCAAGTGTGCTGTGGTTGAGATACCTGCTCTGGCCGAAGAGGTTTATTTTGAATAAATGATTACCTTATGGCAGGGTATATGCAAAAATATAGGTCAGTACAGCGTATCAAATGATGTGTGTATGGGAGTGGGAGACACTGGGGAGAGCTTCATGGGGAAGTGACTCCGAGTCATGATTTTTATTGAATGCCTTTGTAATCAGCTGTCCAAGAATGACTCTGATGGAAAATCTATCAGTCAAGAATTATACATTGGGATTTTTTTTTTCTTTTTGCACAACCCTCTAGGTAATGTAACTATTTCCGATGACTTGTATGTGTTCCCTTAAAAAAAAATTTCCCCAAAAGCCTGGGAGAGGCTTCAACAAGGAAGGATCCACTCAACTTTATTCTTTTCTACCCAGCCAGGAATCTGAATCTACTCTAATCTGTGTTTCTTCCACTAAGACTCTTCTTCTTATCTCTCCTTAAAGGTTCAGCCCCATAACCATTTGTCCATGGTACCTTCCCTTGCACATTTAAGTCCATAGTAATTGCTCTGCGTCCTGAATTCCTAGACCCTAGTTGCCTCTTTCCCTGCCCACACTGGTCTCTTGCATGTGTTTCTACCTAGATTGTGGGCTTCTCAAGGACTGGGGCCATGCCCTCCTCCTGTTAATTCCTCTACATCATTGAACACTGTCCTGGACCCTGATTTTCACTGAAGGTGGGAGAGGGAGAAGGACATTCAGGAACAATGTCAGGAGACTAATGCCTTCCTGTAACACTGGATTGATAGATACAGCACATTTTATCTTTTCAAAGTCTCTGGCCTGTGTCTTATAATAAAGCTTAAAGTTTAATCTCTGTTCAGTAGGCACAACATGCAAAAAATAAATTCCCATTATTATTATTAGCATTTTCTTACTAACAGATTTTTTAGAAGCTGTTTCCATATCAAGAAGATCAACCTTTCTGTTGTCATAGAGACAAAGATCTTTATATAACCATGGACAAGGTGAGAATTTTTTTCCCCCTCTTCTTCCACTTGTCTGGAACGTATAAGACAAGGAAAAGGAAATGTTTTAAATCAATTTTTTTCTTTTACCTTTTTCCCCTCAATTAAAATGAGTGAGCATGTGGGAGGCTATTTTTTGTATCATATTTTAGTTTTTAAATACCTCAGTTTTTAATAAAACATGGAAAGTATAGAAAGATATGAATGATGGAACTGTGCCATTTTCAAAATGTGCAAGCAGTGGGCTTGTCAATGACAAACAATTACACTCCTTTTTTTTCCTTGTTCCTTTTTTTTCCCCTTGTTGAAACCAAATAGTGGACTTTACATGAAATCTTATAAGGCAGGACTACCAAGGCCTGGAATGATTAAAATGTAAATTAGCATCTACTGAGGGGCCAATGATGAAGTCTAAAATGCTGTGCTGTGCTTGTCTCCTCCAACCCCCAGAAACATGAGTGCTCCCCTTCTTTCTTCAGAGCCAGACCCTGTGCATGACTTCATGCAAGACCACATCTCTCTGGGTGCCTTATTTCATAATTTCAGCTCTCTCCTCTTTATGAACTCCTGATAATTTGTTATCCATAGCATATTTTTTCTATCTTGTGATTAGTGTTTACTATTTCATTCATTCATCATCAAGAGGATTTCAGTATGATGCTGTTCACTTTTCCTGTCTTCTGCCTCAATGTTAAATTACACCTTTATCCATTTGTCTTCTTCCCTAGGACTCAGAAGTATCCCTCTCCCTAGGATTAACCCTTCTTCTATGATCTGAGACTGACACTGTCCTCCCACCCTCACTGAGACCTTACTTCACCAAATATCATTCTTCCCCCTCCCTTATGTCTTCAGTCTGTCCTTCTCCATGGATTCCTTCCCTTATTCCTCTTTGAAGACAAAAACAAACTTTTTCTCAATCCTGTATATTTTCCATATGTAGCAGAGTTTGGGGCTTTAATTTGATCATAGGTGCCTTTTGCAATAAATAGGTATTTTGTGTATGTATGTGTGTGAGGAGGCATATGGAGAGGGGAAGTATATGGCACAGGAAGTTTAAAACACACTTTTGCTTTCTACAAGATTATATCCTTCATGGAGAGCAATATCTTGGTTCTCAAACGTTTGCATGCACCAGACCACTTGGGGATCTTGTTAAAACACCAGCTGTTGCACTACATCCTCACAGCTTCTGATGCAGTAGATTGGGGATGGGGCCCAAGAGTATGCATGTCTAACATCCCAGGTGATGCTAACGCTGCTGGCCTAGGACCACACTTTGAGTAACACTGCCTTAAAGTGACTATCTTCCTATCCCTTCTTATGTATTTCTCTTGGCACATGGATGTTGAGGTCACCTTATTGTGCCCATAGGGTTCTCACCTAAAGGAGGAGGTCATCTCTCAATTAACTGATTCTCAGGAAGCCTTACCTTGTGAGGGTCAGCATACTTGCCAACCTTACATGTCTAAATGTCTAGAAGATGCTCTTGGTGTGGATGCCAAGATAGTGCATGTGAAGGGAGGAAGTTGAGGATTCTCCAGAATCCCTCAGGGATGGCCAAAGGTGTCAGAGCCTGGACGACTAGCTCCTTTTTGGGAGTGGGACTAGCCAGCTTCAGCATGCTAGCATTTCTTCTATTGTGCTTGCCTCCCACCTCTACCCCCAAACCCCTAAAATCTTTTTGAGGGGTTCTAGGCTTCTCTAAACTGTGCTATGGGGCAGTGGGAGAATTTGTTTTGTTTTGTACTTTCCACTTCAGCTTTCTCCAGGGAAGAGGTAGTCTCCGGAGGCCAACATGGTTTGGCAGCAGGAATTGTTGAGAGAGCTCAGTGAAGAGCTGAATCTGAGAGGACCTGGGAATGTATATATGTATGTATGTGTATGTGTGTATATTTACATGTATGTGTGTGTGTGTGTGTGTGTATTTAGGAAAAGGTAATTTCCTAAATACAAAGACAAACAAATATAAAAACACGATTAACAGATGAAGTCCTGTCTTTGCTACTCAATAACAAAAAGGGACCATGGCCAAGTTATTCCATGTCTTTGGATCTCAGTTTCTTGAAATCTCTATGATAAGTACTGAGCGAGTGAGAAAGGCTGTTAGTGGCACCATCATTCATAAGAGCAAGAAGGGAGGTTTGTCAGGGAAGGACAAGGGCTGGGACTAGGAAGGCAGCTTCCATGAATCTGTTGATTGATTGAAACAAATTCTTTCAGCATGGTCCTCACCTTCAGGGAATTGAGCTGACAAGATAATTAATGGAAACTAATTAATATAAACCCCTCAGCCTTTAAACTGTATCTCTCAGCTGCAAACATTCCCTGTAGGCCACTAACTCTTTCAGGGGAGAGGCTCAGCCCCTCAGGAGGGAGGGGGGGGATCCCTGACAGACTGTTTCAGCCCATGGAAGTGGGGAGGGGGGGTTGCCTCTTTCTTCCCCAAGAATGAGATTCCATCACTGCCAATGGTTAGGACATAACCAAAACCTACTTTTGTAGTACTTTTCTTTCCTTTTTTTCTTTTAACAACTTTATTGAGATATAATTCATATACTATAATATTCACCCATTTAAAGTATACAGTGCAATGGTTTTTAGTATGTCTAGGGAGGAGTTGTGCAATCATCACCACAATCTGATTTTAAATAATTTTTGTTACCCCCAGAAGCCACAGCCATTAACAGTCACTGGGCCTTCACCCCTACCTGGCAGCTGTTAATCTGCTTTCTGTTGGTCTGGACATTTCATATAATAGAATCATATAATGTGTGGTACTTTTTCTAAATCGAAGAAAGGAGACACGGGACACTCTGATACACTAGTACAGAAGGCCCCTCCTCTCTTCACCCCATCACTTCAGCAAACCTCTTCCTGCCCCTACTTGCTGATGTATGCAATTCTTTTAACCTCCTTTGTAACCCGCTCTGTAAACGTGGAGGGCTGGGTGGCGTGTGGGAGGCGTGACGTAAGGCACACCTTGATCAGACCAGCAGATTGAAATGCAAGTACGTCTGAGAAAGGGTAGGGCAGTGACTCGTATGCCTACTAAGCGGTACACTAGGGAGGCGGCGGGCGAACCAGCAATCCCAGGCGAGTGACCAGGTCACCCCTTGCCGTAGGGCCTGACCACCCCATTCCTAGTGGAGCACAGGGTGTCAGAGGTCACAGTAACCTTCACCGACCTGGCTAGCACAAAGGTCAAGGCCACTTTCGACTTCCAAGCAGTGGCAGGGAGCAGGCCTTCCCTTGTGGCTTCTGGGCAATTCCACGCCCTTTGCCGCAGCCCCAGTGGGGGAAATCACGGCCCTGGGTCCGCCAGGGGCTGCAGGGGGTGCCAGCAGGAGGGGCCCTAACCCAAGGCGCGGCTTGGCACGGGATGGCAGAGGCAGTCCCCAAGCTTTGCATTCTCATCACTCTAAAAGGTGGTGGAGTTTGACAGGGCGCAGCCTTTTTCTCCAAGCTTCCAGGTTAAAGGAGCCAAAGAGTGGGGAAGCAGAGTGGCCCGGAGCGAGGAGCGAGCGAGGGTCCCGTAGCAGGGCGCCGCGTACTCACAGTAGGGTGAGGCCGGCCCGTGGGCCGGGGCAGCGCAGGGCGCCGTCGGGCGGGCAGCTGCAGGGCTCGGGGCAGTGCGCCCGGGGAAGCGCCCGCGGCGGCAGCAGCAGCGGCAGCAACAGCGGCGCCAGCAGCGGCCGCAGCGCGTGGAACCGCCGCCCCATGGCTGGCGGAGCCTGAGCTCGGGCTGTTGCGGCTGGGCGGGTGCCCTGACCAGCCCCGGAGTGCTGCCCGCGCCCCTCTCCCCGCCCCTTGGCCTGCCCTCCCCCTTCTCCCGTGCCCGCCCGCCCTCCACTGCTGAGACTGTGCTGTGCCTCAACCTGGGGCAGTGGCCTGCGACCCCATCCCCTCCTTTCCCTGCTGCTTTCCCTGGTCGGCCTTGTCCTCTACATCTGCGAATGGCCCGATTATAGGAAGTAGTGTGGTAATGGTGACTGCTTTGGACGAGGGGTAGGGAGCTCTGAGTCCTCACCCTGACTCTGCTGTAACGGAGTGTGAAGTTGGGTGAATGTTGTCACTTCCAGGAACCTCTCTTATTTCATCTGTGAAAGGGGCAGATGGATACTTTGCTCTGCCCAGATGCTTCTTCCTTCTCAGCCCCAAATTCTTTTCCCTTCTCCCCCACCAGCTCTCTCCACACAAGTAATTTCTGACCTCTCAACTTACCAAGCAATTTCTCTGTATTTTTCTTGGTAGTAAGCACTTTCTTCCTTATAGTTATTTGAGCCCGTTCTATATCTATATATCCACTATAGATTGTGACATCCTAGAGAACAAAATCCAGTTCAGATTTATTTGTCCGTTCCTGGCTTCTACATGTTAAGTCTCTAATGAAGATTTGTTGAATGAATGAAAATGCTATGATAATGTACAGTGACTGCCCCACGGAGAGGCCCCTTACAGGGTAGACCCTGTGGCAGGTGCCCTCCCTCAAGTCATGTCTAAGCTTCACAACAAACTAGCAGGGTGTTTGCAACCAGAAAAATGATGTTATGCGACTTCCCCAAAGTCACACAGTTATTAAGTAGTGGAAACTTGTTTGAACTTAGGTCTATCACCCACTTTCTTTTACCAGTGCAAAAAATTACTGTATGATCTGCATACCAAGGATTTAGAAAGGAGACAATTTTACGGTTAACTATGGGAATGCATAATTTCCCTTATTTAATTTCATCATTAAAGCACTTCCCCCTCCCCTGTCTCCCCACCCCCCCCTTGCCCTGCCTTACAATGACTCTGTTTAGACTCTGGAAATCCTGGAAGTCTTTCTGGAAGAGGTGGACTTTGAGAGCCTGGAAAGTGTCTAAGACTCTAGAGACAGGAAAAGAAAGAACAGATATCCTTCTTTCTTGTTTGAAAACAGCTCTCAAGGTCAGATGTCTCAGTCACCAGTATGTAGTCTCTTGTGAGTTTTTGGCCCAAGGAAGGTAGATTTTTAAAAATTATTATTTAAAAAAAATTGGCTTTTTCCATGTTGTGCTAGATGGCACAAAAAACAAAGCTAATGTCTATAATGCTGTCTTTCTTTTTTGGACCCCTCTCTCCAACTGCTTACTTGTTCTCTTCATATCCCTCTTTCATACCTCTGCATATGCTACCCATTTGCCTGGAATGATTTTCTCTTCCTTTTGCATATTCCATTAATGAAACCCCTGCTTGTCCTTTAAGACTTAGCTCAATGTCATTTTCACTGTAACACCTTCTTTGACACAACCTGAGTCTGTGCCCATGACACCTGATTCTATAGTCTGTAATATAACACATTGTAATGATATAGCTTTAGTTGTCCTTCCCCCTGTCTGTTGATCTTAGTATTGCTAGAACATGTCATAGATTCTAGCACCTAGTAGGTAGGTACTCAGTCGATATCTATTGAATAACAGAATGAAAAAATGAAACCCAAGTACAGACCTATAGCCTATGTTTAGTAAATCATCTGAGAAGTGCTTAAACAGCCTTGCTTGATTTATTCTCAACCACACTGGATCAGTCTGGATAGGTATCAGGTGATTACTCATGACTACTTTGGGGTCACATCTTCTCTCCTCTTTTAATTTATCAGATTTTGGTAGGGAAGTTGGAATAGCACCAGGTTTTTTCAAACCTTTCTACCATGTAGCTTGAATTACAGGAGAGAAGGAATGAATAACTCAAGGTGCCTCAGTGGTATTTATTTTATTTTATTTTATTTTATTTTATTTTTTTTATTTAAAAAAATTTTTTTAACGTTTATTTATTTTTGAGACAGAGAGAGAGCGAGCATGAATGGGGGAGGGTCAGAGAGAGAGAGACACAGAATCTGAAACAGGCTCCAGGCTCTGAGCTGTCAGCCCAGAGCCCGACACGGGGCTCGAACTCACGGACCGCGAGATCGTGACCTGAGCCGAAGTCGGACGCTCAACCGACTGAGCCACCCAGGCGCCCCATATTTATTTTAAATCTTACATCTTATGTGGCTTTTTTTTTTTTTTTTTTTTTTTTTTTTTACTTCAAAGCATATCTGCTATGTAAAAAGAATGGTTGCTGCCACTCACCCCTGAAGAACCATTTGATTTTGTGCTTGGGTATCGTTGAGGGCTGGGCCATCAGGACATCTGGATTTTTTTTTTTTTTTTCTGTTCTGTCATTGACAGTGTGATTTGGTCTTCAGTTTCTTCATCTGAGAGGGGGTTGGAGTGCATAATCCCCAAGGCTCTTCTAGCTTTATTTATTACAAAAAAATTTTTTTTAATGTTTACTTATTTTTGAGAGAGAGACAGCATGAGTGGGGGAGGGACAGGGAAAGGGAGACCCAGAATCCGAAATAGGCTCCAGGCTCTGAGCTGTCAGCACAGAGCCTGACGCGGGGCTTGAACTCCCAAACCACAAGATCATGACCTGAGCTGAAGCCGGACGCTTAACCGACTGAGCCACCCAGGCACCCCAAGTCTCTTCTAGCTTTAGAATGCAAGGACTTTGTGGATAGCTCCTACTGTATTAGTGGTGGATGGAGTCAGATTGTGTATATTGACTTCTTATTGCTTGTCTTGGATTGGAGATAAAGGCCTGTTTATGAATGGGGGAAGTTGTTCATTTCAAAGAAAACTCACAACCTTAATGAGTTTTCATAAAATTTTTCTGTGATTAATTTCAGTTGGGTTTTAATTATGTCAGTTCTTGTAATGTACCTATTTTAACAAAATTACATTGAATTGTTCATCATAATCACAAAAGTTTGTTACAATGGAATTGGCCTATCCTACTCATTAATATGTGACTTATTTAGAGTAGATTTTTAAAGTTTATTTATTTATTCTGAGAGAGAGAGAAAGAGAGAGAGACAGAGAGAGAGAGAGAGACAGAGAGAGAAAGAGAGAGAATATCCCAAGCATGGAGCCTGCTGTTAGCATGGAGCCTGTGAGATCATGAACTGAGCCAAAATCAAGAGTTGGACACTTAACTGACCAAGCCACCCAGGCACCCCAGAGTAGATATTTCTAAATCTGAAGGAATTCTGTGTACTATAACTATGCTTATAGTTACTTCTGTTATAGAACTTCAAAAAAGCATGGCCCATGAGGATTGCTATTATATTTTACTGACAAACTAGAGTTCATGGAATTCATAAGAAGTTTATCCTTAGAGCTATAGAAGTATCTGACAGCACAACTCAGGAATCCTAAAAAAAACTCTCCAAAATTCTGGAACAGGGCTTCTTACATTTTAGGATGCAGAAGTATCATTTGGGAAATTTTAAAAATAAAGACTCCTGGAACATCCTCCCTAGAGAGATTCTGATTTGGTTGGAATGGAAAGGGGCCCAGGAGTCTGCATTTTAACAAGATTCCCGCCGTGCAATTCTGATTCATAAGGTACCCAGGCATAATTGGTGAAATGCTAACGTAGCAATTTTAGAATTAAATTTGCCTTGGGAAGACAAAGCTCCAGAATCCTTACTGAGGACTCTGAGAGAAGCCTAAGAATTTGGTGCATTGCTAAAGAAACCTGGTGTATGTAAGCACATGCATACAAATAGTGGTAGTAGTAGAGTGTGTGTGTGTGTGTGTGTGTGTGTGTGTGTGTGAACGAGTGTGTGTAACATTGCTCAACTGGTTGTAATGCTGAGGCGCTTTTTTTTTAAGTTTATTTATTTTGAGAGCGAGAGCGAGAGGAAGAGCGAGAGCGAGAGCGAGCGAGAGAGAGAGAGAGCACAAGCAGGGAAGGGGGCAGAGAAAGAGGGAGAGAGAGAGAATACCAAGCAAGTTCTGAGATCAACACTGAGCCTGATGTGGGGTTTGGTCCCATGACTGTGAGATCATGAACCGAACAGAAATCAAGAGTTGGATGTGTAACTGACTGAGCCCCCCAGGCATCCCCAGATGTGTTTTTTTTTAAGTAGCTATCAGTTTATTTTAATTTTTAAATTTAAATTTATTTTAATTTTGGGGGGAGGGGGTGAGCAATTTCACAAGATTATGGATCCTGTTTTTATGCCTGACTAGATCAGAACTCAGTAACACTTGATGTCATACTAAGACATTGGAGTTGGAGGAAGTGGACAAAATAATAAAAAAAACCTCAAGTGGAATAGGTAAGATTTTCTGATTCTTGAACATATGTCCTGTTAGTAAGTACCATAACAGATACTTGTTCCTCTTAAAAGCAGTAGTTTTACCTTTCCCTCAGAAGAAAAGGTGAATGTAGGACAGAGGGGAAAAAAAATGTGTAAGAAAAGAAAAATACAGTTACGCCTGTGAGCTTCTCACCTTACCACCTGGAACAAAACAAAACAGAACAGGACAAAAAAGGTGATCCCTGAAAGTTACACTCAGAAATTTTGTGCAACCCGCCTTGTAGTTTGCTTGGAAATTTCGTCTTCCATTTCACTGCCTACATGGTGTGGAATCAGAGATGTGATTGGATGTGCCACCACCAGTGTGGCCTTAGGGGGAACTAACTAGAAGCTGCAGGCTGATGGGGGCCCTGGCCCTGGCTCTGAGGGTAGGTCTGGGAGTGGTAGGTGAGACATTCCTCGGGCATGAGACTCCTCTAAGGCTGACCCACAGAGAGGGTTAGAGAAGGGGCTTGGCCCTTTTGGTCATCATGTGACTGGAAGTGATGTGAATGAATTGGGGGCTGCTGTCCTCCTTGTCTCATGGAAAAAATGCTTCTCTGACAGTGGCTAAAGCTACAGGGAGAAAAATGGTGATGAGAGACCTATGTGGGCAAATAGTCTTAGGCCAGCTCCTCCCCTGGACTTACCAAGTAATGAGCCCACAATTCCCTCTTTTGCTGAATCAAGTTCATTGGAGTTGAGCCTCTTACCTGCAACCCAAACGTCGAATCTCTACTCTCTCTACTATCTCTGACCTTTCTTTGACCCGCTACTTCCCCCACCCACTCTCAGGAAAGAAATGGGGCTTTTCTGTTCTTACCTCCGTCATAGGACTCGTCACAAGCAAAGTGAATTTTTCTCCTTTGCATTGACAGTATCTATCACTGTGCTTCTGGGAATGGGCTGGAGGCAGGAGTGAATGAACAAATGAAAAAATGCCGAATGAGTGCACAAAGAGGTAGTGGCATAGAGCCACGTTATTCTTCTTTTTAGAGAAGCTGCACTTCACTAAATAATTCACCAAGCATTTTCTTTCCAAGCATTTTAGAGAAGGCCTCCTAGTAAACTTGTGACCTTGGTATAGAAATCAAATTTCAAGCTAAAATATTAGGTAGAGCCAACAGAAGGAAGGAGAGAAAACTTTCTGAAATGATGCAATAAATCAACAAGGAAACAGGATGTGAATTTTAAAAAATGGATGTAGAATTTATCAAAATGTATACACCACAGGATACTGGTTGCCTGCCATGGTCATTGGCAGTATTTAGGGAAAAGGTGTCCAAACTGAAGAAATTTGGGAAAAATTGGGTTAAAAAAGTTAAAGCTTTTTACTAGACAGTTTCTGAGAACTTTTAACGTGTATTCTGAAGCTCTAAGAGGCTGTAGTATAGATGGGGACAGATGTTTCTTCAGGACACACTTTGAGAATACTGACTTGGGAATCCACGTTGAGAAAAAGGATTTATTCACAAATTTTCAGGTGTCTGACTTTATGGCAAAGAACCGCTTCACTGAACTGGATGGATATAATGTGTGGATTTAGTAGTGAGAGGAGAGATTGCCTGGATCCATCTTCTTCTCCCTCCATCTTTTTTTTTTTTTTTTTTT